>NC_056735.1:1434256255-1434346255 GCF_019279795.1 Protopterus annectens | reverse complement strand
TTGGGGGAGTGTTCTGAGACATTACAACATGGATTTGGTATACTATCCCTCATACAAAGTAGGGGAGTACTCTGAGACATTACAACCTTGACTTTAGTACACATTCCCACATACAGAGTAGGGGAGGATACCTGAAACATCTCAACCTTGGGTATGATATACATTCCCTCATTCAAAGTAGGGGGAGTACTCTGAAACATCTTGATCTTGGTTTTGGTATACATTCCCCCCATTCAGAGAAGGGGAAGCACTTTGGGACATTGTAACTTGGGGTTTAGAATGCATTCCCCAATCAGAGCATGGGAAGTATTTTGAGACATTACAACCATGGGTTTGGTATACTTTCCCTCATACAGAGTAGGGGAGTATTCTGAGGCACTACAACCTTGGGTTTAGTACACATTCCCACATTCAGAGTAGGGGGGATACCCTCAGACATCACAACCATGGTTATGGTATACATTCCCCATTCAGATTAGGGGGGAGTACTTATAGAAATTATAACCTTCGATTTGGTATACATTTCCCCATTCAGAGAAGGGGGAGTACTCTGAGACATCACAATGCTATTGAACTGTTAGAAATGATTGATATATGCACTTTAATATATAAAATAAGTATAGATATATTTTATATATATATATATATATATATATATATATATATATATATATATATAGTTTATACTTTTCTATAATTTTTTGAGTTCAAAACATATCTTAGGAAATATTTTATGTTTTAAAATGTGTTCTATGTCTTTAAATATAAATTTGCAGTTAATTGCTGTTCTCGTCTGATTGGGTTGTGTCATGAAGAATTTAGTTTAAGTGTATATGTTTGGTATATAACACACTGAGGAAGGGCATTGGCTTGAAAGCTTTGTGTATTCTAATAAACAAGTTTGATACTTACTATTACCTGCCTAGTGTTTCTGATCACTGGACTTTACTTTGTTCTTTGTGAATATTTTGTATACATTCCACCATTCAGAGTAGGGGGAGCACTCTGAGACATTGCAACCTTGGGTTTAATATACATTCCCTGCATTCAGAGTAGGGGGAGAACTCTGAGACATTGTAACCTTCGTTTAATATACATTCCCTGCATTCAGAGTAGAGGGGGTATTCTGAGACATTGCAACCTTGGGTTTGATATACATTTCCCCATTCAGAGTAGGGGGAGTACCCTGAGATATTACAACCTTGGATTTGGTATACATTCCCCTATTCAGAGTAGGGGGAGTACCCTGAGATATCACAACCTTGGGTTTAGTATACATTCCCTGCATTCAGAGTAGGGGGAGTATTCAAGACATCACGATCATGGGTTTAATATACATCTCCCATTCAGTGTAAGGGAGTAGTCTAAAACATCACAAATTTGGGTTTGATATACATTCCCTACATTCAGAGTAGGGGGAATACTCTGAGACATCACAATTCTGGGATTAATATACATTCCACACATTCAGATCAGAGGGAATACTCTGAGACATTACAGCCTTGGGTTTAGTATAATTTCCTTGCATTAAGACAAGGGGAATACTCTGAGACATCACAATTCTGGGATTAATATACATTCCACACATTCAGATCAGAGGGAATACTCTGAGACATTACAGCCTTGGGATTAGTATAATTTCCCTGCATTCAGAGTAGGGGGAATACCCTGAGACATCACAACCATGGGTTTAATATACATTCTCTGCATTCACAGTAGAGGAAATAAATTGAGACATTACAACTTTGAGTTTAATATACATTCCCTGCATTCAGAGTATAGATGGTATTCTGAGACATCACAACCTTGGGTTTGGTATGCATTCCTCCATTCTGTGTAGGGGGAGTACTCTGAGACTTCACAACCTTGGATTTGGTAAGCATTCCCCCTATTCAGAGTAGGAGGAGTATGCTGAAACGTTATAACCTTGGGTTTAGTACACATTCCCCCATTCAAAGTAGGGGGAATATTCTGACACATCACAACCTTGGGTTTACTACACATTCCCACATTCAGAGTAGGAGGGATATCCTCAGACATCACAACCATGGGTATGGTATACATTCCCCATTCAGATTAGGAGGGAGTACTTATAGACATTACCACCTTCGGTTTGGTATACATTCCCCCATTCAGAGTAGAAGAGTACTTTGAGACATTTCAAATTTGGGTTTAATATGCATTCCCTACATTCAAAGTTGAGGGAGTATTCTGAGACATTACAACCTTGGGTTTGGTATACATTCTCCCATTCAGAGTACAGGGAGTACTCTGAAACACTACATTTTTGGTTTTGAGTACATTGCCCACACTCAGAGTAGGGGGAGTACGATGAGATATTACAACCTTGGGTTCATACTTCTCAACCTCTCAGTGCAAGAAATCAGGACAAAGCCAGAAATAATGAGGGACAAAGGCCCAAAAATAAAGATAGATTTTAAAAATTGCTCCTATAAACTCATAATATTTCTATAATAACAGGTATTGAATTATTATTTATTTTCTGAATGATATGAAGTCTGAAACCCAAATGTGTCTTTATTTAGTATTATTTATTGTCTTCAAACTTCAATAATTTGCCAGAAAACTACACATTTTATGAATAACAGACCAAAAATATGAGGCGAAAATCTGGACTTTCTGTAAAAATCTGGACAGTTGAGAGGTATGCTTGGGTTTAATATACATTCCCCACATTCAGATTAGGAGAGTACTTTGAGACATTACAACTTTGGGTTTAATATACATTCCCTGCATTCAAAGTGGAGGGAGCATTCTGAGACATTACAACCTTGGGTTTTGTATACATTCAACAAAAAGAGCCAGCAAGTGTTGGTAATAACCATATCAAAAAAATATTTATTAACCAGAGGGAAGAAAACCTCCCCTACTGAAATACTGCTATGATAAATATCAATAGCAGAAAAAGCTTTTAAACAAAAAAGCAATAAATTCCAATAGTGTTAGATTCAAACCGGTTTCGGCTCCTATGAGCCTTCTTCAGTGAAATAAAAAATGGAAAAACAGAGTATCACAGTACACACATATATATGTGGATTGGTCCCACCCATGGTCCAATCCAAACACAGAATTCACAATTGGTCATTAAGACCAGGTGCAAAAAGAGCTCCAAGTTTGATAATCCATTTTTTCTCCTTGGAGCTAAGCAATTCCTGCCAAAACTGTTTATCATTACATTTCCCTCTAATACAATCAATGACCACAAATTTATATGAAGCAGATGCATGTTGCAAACAATGTTTATATAAGGCATTGCTGGTACGTTTCTTTTTGATGTCACTCAAATGCTCACAAATTCTGAAACGGAAAGCTCGAGAAGTCTTTCCAACATAGAAAGCAGAACAAATGCAAGTCACCAAATAGATGACCCACTCAGTGTTGCAGTTGGCCCAAAACTTAATATCAAAAACTTGTGAGGTATTTTTACTAGTAAATTCATGAGTGCGTGAAACACGAATACAGAATGAACAATGCCCACAAGGCATACATCCAACAATGGGTTTCCCTAGAATAGACCGCTGAGTTGGTTCAGAAAAATCTGCGCCCACTCTCTTATAATGACTCAATTTTGAACCAATGGTTTGTCCCCTTTTAAATGAAAAAGAGCAATGATCCGGCAACATGGAACAAAGTTTTGAATCAGCTTTAAGAATGTTCCAATGTCTTTGTATGATGTTTTTAAAGCCTTGTGTATTACGTCCGTATGTGGTTACCAAACGTAAGGGTTGTGACTGCTGACCATTATTCTTATCTTTATATATTAATAAATCATCCCTGTTTAGGCTGGACACAAATCTTTTGGCAACATGTATCGAACCTGGACGGTAACCCCTCTTGATAAATCTACAAGTCAGATCATCTTGGGCATCAGTGAAGGATTGGTGGCTAGAACAGATTCTCCTGGCTCTAAGGAACTGAGATTTCGGTATATTATGGATGACATGTTGTGGGTGGAAGCTGGTAGCATGTAATATTGAATTGAATTCAGGGAATTTCCTAAACATCCTGGAGGATAAAGTGTGATCCTGATTCCTAGTAATTTCTACATCGAGAAATACTATCCTAGATTTGTGATAGGTCAATTTAAATTCAATCCCCCATATGTTGTTATTCAAATATTCAAGAAATTCCATGAGATATTGTTCATCAGCTTTCCACACCAACCAACAGTCATCCAAATACCGACGCCAAATATCCATCTCACACATGTATATATTATGTGTGGCATCATAAATTATGATCTCTTCAATGTATGCCATAAACAGATCTGCATATATGGGTGCAAAAGATGCACCCATAGCAGTACCCTGCTTCTGCCAATAACAAAAATTCTGAAAATAGAAAACATTGCTGGACAGCACATATTCTGTAAGGCATACAAGAAAGGTGTTAAATCCAGATGGATATAAGCCTGATCTGGCCAACCAATAATCCAACGCTTGTAGGCCCGCCCAATGGGGAATGTTGGTATAAAGAGAGGTAATGTCCAGGGTACATAATAACCAATGAGATTGAAGTTGGGAGTTATTGATAATATCCAAAAATTGGGTGGTGTCTTGAATCCTGGCTCTAATTTGACTCAATAACGGTTTTAAATATAGAGTCAGATATTCCGATAGTGGTTCCGTAAGGGACCCATGTCCAGAGACTATTGGTCGCCCAGGTGGCTTAGTGGCATGTTTGTGAATCTTTGGCAACAGATATAAGTACTGTCTTTTCGGTGACTCAACCAATAGCTGCTCTTTCACTACTTGGGTGATAATACCTTCATCCACTGCCTTAGTTAAAAAATCATCAATCTGGCATTTAAAGTGGGGAGAAGGGTCCACTAACATCTGCCTATAATATTGTGTATCACCCAATTGTCTCATAGCCTCACCATCATAAGCAATTTTATCCATTATCACCACCGCTCCTCCTTTGTCAGCTGGAATAATGACCAAATTTTTGTTACCAATCAACTCATCCAAACAACCTAATTCCTCAGTAGTCAAGTTATTATAAGTAGCTGGAAAGTCTTTAAGATGACAATGTATGTCCCGTAGGACATTTTTTTGGAACACCCCTACTAAGTGATTCATAGGTGGAATAAAGGTTGATTTTTTAAATCTGAAATTACCAGTTGTATCACAAGGCACATTGGAAACATTACTGTCCACATTGCTGTCAAAGAACACCTTCAGATTTAATATACGACAAAAATTGGTGACATCCTGTGCCAGAGACTGCTCGGAGACAAAAAACCCTGGAACAAAATTGAGCCCTTTATTTAATAATTTGATTTGTGCATTGGTTAAATCATAAGATGAAATATTGTGAACATTAGAATCTGGACTTATTGCTGTGTCATGATCTTCATTAATGTTTCCAAACTGTGTTTGGATTTTGTGTTTCCTATGCTTCCGCCCCCCTCGTCGGTGTCT
This sequence comes from Protopterus annectens, assembly GCF_019279795.1. Lineage (NCBI taxonomy): Eukaryota > Metazoa > Chordata > Ceratodontiformes > Protopteridae > Protopterus > Protopterus annectens. Next base: position 1,434,340,811 of record NC_056735.1, on the reverse strand, counting down.
AGATTGAGAGGGTGTGTCAAATTATCTCTTTTGGACATGGGTAGTCCCTCACATGAATGTGAATCAGATTCTCCTTCTGTATTGGAGGAATAATCTTCCCAGATGTCCCACTTGACAAACCAGTTTTGGTCTTAAGAATGGACCTAGGCCTTTTTCTTTTTGGAGTGGATGCTCTTTTATCATATTTATGGTCATCCCTGGGCAATCTAAAAGATACATTCTTGGAATTATCAAAAGGTTTCCCCCTATCATAATCACCCACATCACGAAGAAATTTTTTAATTTTTCTATCTTTAAGGGTGGTTTCCAATTTAGACAAATCTGTGGTGAGTTTCTTGACCTGTGTGGCAAAAGAATCACAAGCTTCAAACTTATTCGTTTGTAAACTTAAAGCATCTAGATCCTTAATACCCTGTTGTACCTTACGCCCGTAAAACTCGGCCAAAGCATCCACAAATTGGGATGAGGCCAACTGTTGAATTTGACCCCAATCTTGAATCAACTGGTCATCAATATCAGAGACCAAAGGTTGTATTTTAACCCTAAGACCCCGTGGGGTAATATGTTTTTGTTGGTATGCCTTAAACAAGCGTAAGTGCCACACATTAGTCCTAACCATCTTCATTTGTTTGCCCAATTTATTAAAAAATATATCACATTGTGCATCCACATCAGACCCAACCACATCTGTCACAATAGATGAACCATGCTTGTCCAAACCAAACACAGATAAATCATGCATGTCAGCTGACAAACCCTGTATAATGGGTGACAATGCCATGTTTATAGTTGGTGAATTTTCTTACTCAAACCAAACCAGTTGAATTGTGCTTCAAAAATTGAACACCTGAAACAAATGTTACTTTGAGCTCAGTAAAGGCTGATATAAATAAGAACACACCAATAGTCCAATATTTATGTGTAGACCAAAAATTAAATCAAAAAGATTTTTGTGATCCAAAATCAGACCATTATACTTTCACCACCATAAAATGCATTGTATATAAATAACCTGGTGTGTATGTATAAGTCTGATGGATCAATACCCATTCAAATAGACCAATACTATAAACAGCCCAAACGACCTTCAAAAAATATCCAAGGTCATATTGCTGTGTATAGGTCTCAGTATTATCAAAACAAAATGCCAATAGGCTATAAACACATATAAATCACTCAAAATATACCAAATACAGTATATAATATAATGAAATGAATGACATAATATGAAACATGAACCAACCTGTACAGCAATTAATCAATCAAAAAAATAAATTATCATTATTGAAGGCCCATTATGAACTAAAATGTGTTCATTGAAGCACAACAAAACTGGCACCAAATCTATAGAGCTGTTGAACAAACTAATGTATAGCCAAAATAAACCCCATAGTGTTTGGTGAACAAAACATGATTCAATACAACACCCAAACAACATAGACCCCACCGACACATATATAAAAGACAAAATAGTCAATGGATATAGAAAAATGAATATATCACCAAACATAGAACCAATATGTATCAACAGTTGTCCATATCTTGAACATAAAAATCAAACTGTTGAAAAGATGGTAATCTGACCACAAGTCAATATGGACTGTCCAAAAACCGACCTGTGCAATGTGTGTATAAAAGGACTTTACTTTGTTCTTTGTGAATATTTTGTATACATTCCACCATTCAGAGTAGGGGGAGCACTCTGAGACATTGCAACCTTGGGTTTAATATACATTCCCTGCATTCAGAGTAGGGGGAGCACTCTGAGACATTGCAACCTTGGTTTAATATACATTCCCTGCATTCAGAGTAGAGGGAGTATTCTGAGACATTGCAACCTTGGGTTTGATATACATTCCCCCATTCAGAGTAGGGGGAGTACCCTGAGACATTACAACCTTGGATTTGGTATACATTCCCCTATTCAGAGTAGGGGGAGTACCCTGAGATATCACAACCTTGGGTTTAGTATACATTCCCTGCATTCAGAGTAGGGGGAGTATTCGAGACATCACGACCATGGGTTTAATATACATCTCCCATTCAGTGTAAGGGAGTAGTCTAAAACATCACAAATTTGGGTTTGATATACATTCCCTACATTCAGAGTAGGGGGAATACTCTGAGACATCACAATTCTGGGATTAATATACATTCCACACATTCAGAGTAGAGGGGAATACACTGAGACATTACAGCCTTGGGTTTAGTATAATTTCCTTGCATTAAGACAAGGGGAATACTCTGAGACATCACAATTCTGGGATTAATATACATTCCACACATTCAGAGCAGAGAGAATACTCTGAGACATTACAGCCTTGGGATTAGTATAATTTCCCTGCATTCAGAGTAGGGGGAATACCCTGAGACATCACAACCATGGGTTTAATATACATTCTCTGCATTCACAGTAGAGGAAACAAATTGAGACATTACAACTTTGGGTTTAATATACATTCCCTGCATTCAGAGTATAGAGGGTATTCTGAAACATCACAACCTTGGGTTTGGTATGCATTCCTCCATTCTGTGTAGGGGGAGTACTCTGAGACTTCACAACCTTGGATTTGGTAAGCATTCCCCCTATTCAGAGTAGGAGGAGTATGCTGAAACGTTATAACCTTGGGTTTAGTACACATTCCCCCATTCAAAGTAGGGGGAATATTCTGACACATCACAACCTTGGGTTTACTACACATTCCCACATTCAGAGTAGGAGGGATATCCTCAGACATCACAACCATGGATATGGTATACATTCCCCATTCAGATTAGGAGGGAGTACTTATAGACATTACCACCTTCGGTTTGGTATACATTCCCCCATTCAGAGTAGAAGAGTACTTTGAGACATTACAACTTTGGGTTTAATATGCATTCCCTACATTCAAAGTTGAGGGAGTATTCTGAGACATTACAACCTTGGGTTTGGTATACATTCTCCCATTCAGAGTGCAGGGAGTACTCTGAAACACTACATTTTTGGTTTTGAGTACATTGCCCACACTCAGAGTAGGGGGGGGGAGATGAGACATTACAACCTTGGGTTCATACTTCTCAACCTCTCAGTGCAAGAAATCAGGACAAAGCCAGAAATAATGGGGAAAAAGGCCCAAAAATAGAGATAGATTTTAAAAATTGCTCCTATAAACTCATAATATTTCTATAATAACAGGTATTGAACTATTATTTATTTTCTGAATGATATGAAGTCTGAAACCCAAATGTGTCTTTATTTAGTATTATTTATTGTCTTCAAACTTCAATAATTTGCCAGAAAACTACACATTTTATGAATAACAGACCAAAAATATGAGGCGAAAATCTGGACTTTCTGTAAAAACCTGGACAGTTGAGAGGTATGCTTGGGTTTAATATACATTCCCCACATTCAGATTAGGAGAGTACTTTGAGACATTACAACTTTGGGTTTAATATACATTCCCTGCATTCAAAGTGGAGGGAGCATTCTGAGACATTACAACCTTGGGTTTTGTATACATTCAACAAAAAAGCCAGCAAGTGTTGGTAATAACCATATCAAAAAATATTTATTGACCAGAGGGAAGAAAACCTCCCCTACTGAAATACTGCTATGATAAATATCAATAGCAGAAAAAGCTTTTAAACAAAAAAGCAATAAATTCCAATAATGTTAAATTCAAACCGGTTTCGGCTCCTATGAGCCTTCTTCAGTGAAATAAAAAATGGAAAAACAGAGTATCACAGTACACACATATATATGTGGATTGGTCCCACCCATGGTCCAATCCAGACACAGAATTCACAATTGGTCATTAAGACCAGGTGCAAACAGAGCTCCAAGTTTGATAATCCATTTTTTCTCCTTGGAGCTAAGCAATTCCTGCCAAAACTGTTTATCATTACATTTCCCTCTAATACAATCAATGACCACAAATTTATATGAAGCAGATGCATGTTGCAAACAATGTTTATATAAGGCATTGCTGGTACGTTTCTTTTTGATGTCACTCAAATGCTCACAAATTCTGAAGCGGAGCTAGAAGTCTTTCCAACATAGAAAGCAGAACAAATGCAAGTCACCAAATAGATGACCCACTCAGTGTTGCAGTTGGCCCAAAACTTAATATCAAAAACTTGTGAGGTATTTTTACTAGTAAATTCATGAGTGCGTGAAACACGAATACAGAATGAACAATGCCCACAAGGCATACATCCAACAATGGGTTTCCCTAGAATAGACCGCTGAGTTGGTTCAGAAAATCTGCCCACTCTCTTATAATGACTCAATTTTGAACCAATGGTTTGTCCCCTTTTAAATGAAAAGAGCAATGATCGGCAACATGGAACAAAGTTTTGAATCAGCTTTAAGAATGTTCCAATGTCTTTGTATGATGTTTTTAAAGCCTTGTGTATTACGTCCGTATGTGGTTACCAAACGTAAGGGTTGTGACTGCTGACCATTATTCTTATCTTTATATATTAATAAATCATCCCTGTTTAGGCTGGACACAAATCTTGGCAACATGTATCGAACCTGGACGGTAACCCCTCTTAATAAATCTACAAGTCAGATCATCTTGGGCATCAGCGAAGGATTGGTGGCTAGAACAGATTCTCCTGGCTCTAAGAAACTGAGATTTCGGTATATTATGGATGACATGTTGTGGGTGGAAGCTGGTAGCATGTAATATTGAGTTGAATTCAGGGAATTTCCTAAACATCCTGGAGGATAAAGTGTGATCCTGGTTCCTAGTAATTTCTACATCGAGAAATACTATCCTAGATTTGTGATAGGTCAATTTAAATTCAATCCCCCATATGTTGTTATTCAAATATTCAAGAAATTCCATGAGATATTGTTCATCAGCTTTCCACACCAACCAACAGTCATCCAAATACCGACGCCAAATATCCATCTCACACATGTATATATTATGTGTGGCATCATAAATTATGATCTCTTCAATGTATGCCATAAACAGATCTGCATATATGGGTGCAAAAGATGCACCCATAGCAGTACCCTGCTTCTGCCAATAACAAAATTCTGAAAATAGAAAACATTGCTGGACAGCACATATTCTGTAAGGCATACAAGAAAGGTGTTAAATCCAGATGGATATAAGCCTGATCTGGCCAACCAATAATCCAACGCTTGTAGGCCCCAATGGGGAATGTTGGTATAAAGAGGTAATGTCCAGGGTACATAATAACCAATGAGATTGAAGTTGGGAGTTATTGATAATATCCAAAAATTGGGTGGTGTCTTGAATCCTGGCTCTAATTTGACTCAATAACGGTTTTAAATATAGAGTCAGATATTCGATAGTGGTTCCGTAAGGGACCCATGTCCAGAGACTATTGGTAGCCCAGGTGGCTTAGTGGCATGTTTGTGAATCTTTGGCAACAGATATAAATACTGTCTTTTCGGTGACCCAACCAGTAGCTGCTCTTTCACTTCTTGGGTGATAATACCTTCATCCACTGCCTTAGTTAAAAAATCATCAATCTGGCATTTAAAGTGGGGAGAAGGGTCCACTAACATCTGCCTATAATATTGTGTGTCACCCAATTGTCTCATAGCCTCACCATCATAAGCAATTTTGTCCATTATCACCACTGCTCCTCCTTTGTCAGCTGGAATAATGACCAAATTTTTGTTACCAATCAACTCATCCAAACAACCTAATTCCTCAGTAGTCAAGTTATTATAAGTGGCTGGAAAGTCTTTAAGATGACAATGTATGTCCCGTAGGACATTTTTTTGGAACACCCCTACTAAGTGATTCATAGGTGGAATAAAGGTTGATTTTTTAAATCTGAAATTACCAGTTGTATCACAAGGCACATTGGAAACATTACTGTCCACATTGCTGTCAAAGAACACCTTCAGATTTAATATACGACAAAAATTGGTGACATCTTGTGCCAGAGACTGCTCGGAGACAAAAAACCCTGGAACAAAATTGAGCCCTTTATTTAATAATTTGATTTGTGCATTGGTTAAATCATAAGATGAAATATTGTGAACATTAGAATCTGGACTTATTGCTGTGTCATGATCTTCATTAATGTTTCCAAACTGTGTTTGGATTTTGTGTTTCCTATGCTTCCGCCCCCCTCGTCGGTGTCTAGATTGAGAGGGTGTGTCAAATTATCTCTTTTGGACATGGGTAGTCCCTCACATGAATGTGAATCAGATTCTCCTTCTGTATTGGAGGAATAATCTTCCCCAGATGTCCCACTTGACAAACCAGTTTTGGTCTTAAGAATGGACCTAGGCCTTTTTCTTTTTGGAGTGGATGCTCTTTTATCATATTTATGGTCATCCCTGGGCAATCTAAAAGATACATTCTTGGAATTATCAAAAGGTTTCCCCCTATCATAATCACCCACATCACGAAGAAATTTTTTAATTTTTCTATCTTTAAGGGTGGTTTCCAATTTAGACAAATCTGTGGTGAGTTTCTTGACCTGTGTGGTAAAAGAATCACAAGCTTCAAACTTATTCGTTTGTAAACTTAAAGCATCTAGATCCTTAATACCCTGTTGTACCTTCGCCCGTAAAACTCGGCCAAAGCATCCACAAATTGGGATGAGGCCAACTGTTGAATTGACCCCAATCTTGAATCAACTGGTCATCAATATCAGAGACCAAAGGTTGTATTTTAACCCTAAGACCGTGGGGTAATATGTTTTTGTTGGTATGCCTTAAACAAGCGTAAGTGCCACACATTAGTCCTAACCATCTTCATTTGTTTGCCCAATTTATTAAAAAATATATCACATTGTGCATCCACATCAGACCCAACCACATCTGTCACAATAGATGAACCATGCTTGTCCAAACCAAACACAGATAAATCATGCATGTCAGCTGACAAACCCTGTATAATGGGTGACAATGCCATGTTTATAGTTGGTAAATTTTCTTACTCAAACCAAACCAGTTGAATTGTGCTTCAAAATTGAACACCTGAAACAAATGTTACTTTGAGCTCAGTAAAGGCTGATATAAATATGAACACACCAATAGTCCAATGTCTATGTGTAGACCAAAAATTGAATCAAAAAGATTTTTGTGATCCAAAATCAGACCATTATACTTTCACCACCATAAAATGCATTGTATATAAATAACCTGGTGTGTATGTATAAGTCTGATGGATCAATACCCATTCAAATAGACCAATACTATAAACAGCCCAAACGACCTTCAAAAAATATCCAAGGTCATATTGCTGTGTATAGGTCTCAGTATTATCAAAACAAAATGCCAATAGGCTATAAACACATATAAATCACTCAAAATATACCAAATACAGTATATAATATAATGAAATGAATGACATAATATGAAACATGAACCAACCTGTACAGCAATTAATCAATCAAAAAAATAAATTATCATTATTGAAGGCCCATTATGAACTAAAATGTGTTCATTGAAGCACAACAAAACTGGCACCAAATCTATAGAGCTGTTCGAACAAACTAATGTATAGCCAAAATAAACCCCATAGTGTTTGGTGAACAAAACATGATTCAATACAACACCCAAACAACATAGACCCCACCGACACATATATAAAAGACAAAATAGTCAATGGATATAGAAAAATGAATATATCACCAGACATAGAACCAATATGTATCAACAGTTGTCCATATCTTGAACATAAAAATCAAACTGTTGAAAAGATGGTAATCTGACCACAAGTCAATATGGACTGTCCAAAAACCGACCTGTGCAATGTGTGTATAAGGAATTGGACGTCATCCAGATTCTAGTTGTGATAAAAATTGTGAGCTATATCAACCTCATAAAGATATATATATATCACATCTACACAACCATTAAACAAAAATTATCCAGAATAATGTTATATCCAATCCAAAAAAACACATAATCCCACAGACCAATTAGAATGCGATTATCTGCAAAAAATGGACATGTCACAACACATTTGAAATAAATATTCCCACAGACTCTAGTCCTAAATGCTCACCAAACCAACAGAAATCTAGATCAACAAACTAGCCCAGCAAAATTGGTTTAATGAAAATGTCATAAACCAACTAATAAATTCGCAATTTGATAAATTCACAAAATTCACCAAACCCATATAGATATAAACCAACAAGTTTGGATGGACCCCCAGATATGAAATAAATGCAACAAAATAGTCACATACAAACAAAGGGCATTTAACAAAAAATTGAACCTACATGAAATCAAACCCCCATCTAATCACCCTTCGACTGATTGAACATAGTGTCAAATTGTTCACACTAAACACAAACCATGAACCTGCAGATAAACTAGAATGACTAAAAAACCTACCACCTATCACACTGGCCAGTAATAGCACCCACCAGCACTATCCTGTTGACCAGTATACATTCCCCACACTCAGAGTAGAAGAATACTCTGATACATTGCAACACTGACTTTAGTGTATATACATATATACATTCAGAGAAGGGAACGTACTCTGAGATATTACAACCTTGGATTTAGTATACATTCCCCCATGCAGAGTAGGGGGAATACTTTAAGACATCATGGCCTTGGGTTTGGTATAAATTCCCCCCATTCAGACTAAGGGAGCATTCTTAGACATTAAAACCTTGGGTTTAGTATACATTCACTCCACTCAGAGTATGGTGAGTATTCTCAGATATTGCAAGCTTGGGTTTGGTATACATTCCCCCAGACATAGTGGGGGGGGTTATTCTGAGACATTACAACTTTGGGTTTAGTATACACTCCTCCATTCAGAGAATGGGGAGCATTTTGAGACATTATAACCTTAGGTTTGGTATACTTTCCCTGATTCAGTGTAGAGGAGAACTCTGAGACATTAAAACCTTGGTTATAGTTTGGTATACTTTCTCTCATTCAGTGTAGGGGAGTACTCTGAAACATTACAGCTTTGTGTTTAGTATACTTTCCCTGCAGAGTAGGGGGACTACTCTGAGATATCACAGCCATGGGTTTAATATACATTCTCTGCATTCACAGTACAGGGAATACATTGAGATATTATGACATTGGGTTTAGTATACATTCCCTGCATTCAGAGTAGGAGGAATGCTCTGAAACATTGCAACCTTGGATTTGGTATACATTCCCCCATTCAGAGTAGAGGGAGTACCCTGAGACATCACAACCTTGGGTTTGGTATGCATTCCCCCATTCAGAGTAGGGGGAGTACTCCAAGTCATTACAACCTTGGCTTTAGTATACATTCCCTGCATTCAGAGTAGGGGGAGTATTCGAGACATCACACCCATGGGTTTAATATACATCCCCCATTTAGAGTAAGGGAGTAGTCTGAAACATCATAACTTTGGGTTTAATATACATTCCCTGCATTCAGAGTAGGGGGAGTATTCGAGACATCACACCCATGGGTTTAATATACATCCCCCATTTAGAGTAAGGGAGTAGTCTGAAACATCATAACTTTGGGTTTAATATACATTCCCTGCATTCAGAGTAGGGGGAGTATTCGAGACATCACACCCATGGGTTTAATATACATCCCCCATTTAGAGTAAGGGAGTAGTCTGAAACATCATAACTTTGGGTTTAATATACATTCCCTGCATTCAGAGTAGGGGGAGTATTCGAGACATCACACCCATGGGTTTAATATACATCCCCCATTTAGAGTAAGGGAGTAGTCTGAAACATCATAACTTTGGGTTTAATATACATTCCCTGCATTCAGAGTAGGGGGAGTATTCGAGACATCACACCCATGGGTTTAATATACATCCCCCATTTAGAGTAAGGGAGTAGTCTGAAACATCATAACTTTGGGTTTAATATACATTCCCTGCATTCAGAGTAGGGGGAGTATTCGAGACATCACACCCATGGGTTTAATATACATCCCCCATTTAGAGTAAGGGAGTAGTCTGAAACATCATAACTTTGGGTTAAATATACATTCCTGCATTCAGAGTAGGGGGAGTATTCGAGACATCACACCCATGGGTTTAATATACATCCCCCATTTAGAGTAAGGGAGTAGTCTGAAACATCATAACTTTGGGTTTAATATACATTCCCTGCATTCAGAGTAGGGGAGTATTCGAGACATCACACCCATGGGTTTAATATACATCCCCCATTTAGAGTAAGGACGTAGTCTGAACCATCATAACTTTGGGTTTAATATACATTCCCTGCATTCAGAGTAGAGGGAGTATTCGAGACATCACACCCATGGGTTTAATATACATCCCCCATTTAGAGTAAGGGAGTAGTCTGAAACATCATAACTTTGGGTTTAATATACATTCCCTGCATTCAGAGTAGGGGAGTATTGAGACATCACACCCATGGGTTTAATATACATCCCCCATTTAGAGTAAGGGAGTAGTCTGAAACATCATAACTTTGGGTTTAATATGCATTCCCTGCATTCAGAGTAGGGGGAGTATTCGGGGCATCACACCCATGGGTTTAATATACATCCCCCATTTAGAGTAAGGGAGTAGTCTGAAACATCATAACTTTGGGTTTAATATACATTCCCTGCATTCAGAGTAGGGGGAGTATTCGAGACATCACACCCATGGGTTTAATATACATCCCCCATTTAGAGTAAGGGAGTAGTCTGAAACATCATAACTTTGGGTTTAATATACATTCCCTGCATTCAGAGTAGAGGGAGTATTCGAGACATCACACCCATGGGTTTAATATACATCCCCCATTTAGAGTAAGGGAGTAGTCTGAAACATCATAACTTTGGGTTTAATATACATTCCCTGCATTCAGAGTAGGGGGAGTATTCGAGACATCACACCCATGGGTTTAATATACATCCCCCATTTAGAGTAAGGGAGTAGTCTGAAACATCATAACTTTGGGTTTAATATACATTCCCTGCATTCAGAGTAGGGGAGTATTGAGACATCACACCCATGGGTTTAATATACATCCCCCATTTAGAGTAAGGGAGTAGTCTGAAACATCATAACTTTGGGTTTAATATACATTCCCTGCATTCAGAGTAGAGGGAGTATTCGAGACATCACACCCATGGGTTTAATATACATCCCCCATTTAGAGTAAGGGAGTAGTCTGAAACATCATAACTTTGGGTTTAATATACATTCCTGCATTCAGAGTAGGGGAGTATTCGAGACATCACACCCATGGGTTTCCCCCATTTATAAGGAGTAGTCTGAAACATCATAACTTCTGCATTCAGAGTAGGGGGAGTATTCGAGACATCACACCCATGGGTTTAATATACATCCCCCATTTAGAGTAAGGGAGTAGTCTGAAACATCATAACTTTGGGTTTAATATACATTCCCTGCATTCAGAGTAGGGGGAGTATTCGAGACATCACACCCATGGGTTTAATATACATCCCCCATTTAGAGTAAGGGAGTAGTCTGAAACATCATAACTTTGGGTTTAATATACATTCCCTGCATTCAGAGTAGAACAATAAGTAAAAAGGTCACACAGGAAAACCAAATGGTTAAAAAAAAACAGAAAAATCTAGTGAAACTAAACTTTCCACTGTGTGATAGCTTAAACATCCTGTATCACAGGCAAAATGGGATATCAGGTGTATCAGCTAAATGGCAATTCTACACCACTATGACTTTTTCTTTTACATTTAAGTCTATTTATAGATAATTTCATACCAATAAAGTTAAACACCTCTAACTGTAGGCATGCATGTTTCTACCTTCTTATGAAATTATCACCACAGTATAAGAGAAATATTTGACTTTGGTAACACAGAGTTGTCATACCCAACTGATATCCATAAACATAAGGGTGTCTACAAAATATCCCAACCAACAAACTAAAACAATGAGTATAAAGGTCACACAGGAAAACCAAGTGGTTAAAAAATACAAAAAGAAAAATCTAGCAAAGCTAAACTTTCCATTGTGTGATACCTTAAACCTCCTGTATCAGACACAACATGGGATATATGCAAATTAGCTTTGCTAGATTTTTTTTCTTTTTGTGCATTTAGAGTAGAGGGAATACATTGAGACATTACAACCCTGGTTTTAGTATACATTTCCTGCATTCAGAGTAGGGGGAGTACTCTGAGACAACATGATTCTGGGTTTAATATACATTCCCCACATTCAGAGTAGAGGGAATACTCTGAGACATTACAGCCTTGGGTTTAGTATACTTTCTCTTCATTCAGAGTAAGAGAATACTCTGAGACATCACAACAGTGGGTTTAATATGCATTTTCTGCATTCACAGTACAGGGAATGCAATGAGATTTGCAGAATTGGGTTTAGTATACATTTGCCACACTCAGAGTAGGGAGAGTACTCTGAAAGATTTCTACCTTAGGTTTAATACATATTCCCCTATTTAGAGGAGGGGGAATACCCTGAGACATCACAGCCTTAGGTTTGGTATACATTCCCCCATTCAGATTATGGGGAGTACCATGGAAAAATGACAACCTTGGATTTAGTATGCATTCCCCACATTCAGAATAGGAGAGTACTTTGATACATTACAACCTTGGGTTTAATATACGTTCCCTGCATTCAGTGTACAGGGAATGTTCTGAGACATCACAACCTAGCATTTGGTATACATTCCTCCATTCAAAGTAGGGGGAGTACTCTGAGACATCACAACCTTGGATTTGGTATACATTCCCCCTATTCAGAGTAGGGGGAGTATTCTGAGACAACCTTGGATTTAGTATACCTTGCCTGTATTTAGAGTAGTGGGATTAGTCTGAAACATTACAACCTTGGGTTTAGTACACATTCCCCCATTCAAAGTAGGGGGAATACCCTAAGACAGTAAAACCTTCTCTTTAGTATACATTTCCCACATTCAGAATAGGAGAGTAGTTTGAGACATTACAACCTCGGGTTTAGTGTAAATTCCCTGCATTCAGAGTAGGGGAGCGTTCAAGATATCCCAACCATGGATTTAACATACATTCCCCCATTCAAAGTAGGGGAGTTGCCTGAAACAACACAACCTTGAGTTTAATATACATTCCCTGCATTCAAGGTAGGGAGTTTTGAATACATTGAGACATTACAACCCTGGGTTTAATATACATTACCTGCATTCAGAATAGGGGGAGTACTCTGAGACATCACAACTGTGGGTTTAATATACATTCCCTACTTTCAGAGTGGAAGGAATATACTGAGAGATTACAACCTTGGGTTTAGTATATATTCTGTGCATTCAGAGTGGGGGAAGGGGGTATGCCAAGGCATCACAATCATAGATTTAATATACATTCCCTGCATTCACAGTCAAGGGAATACAGTGAGACATTACAACCTTGGGTTTAGTACATAATCCTTGCATTCAGAGTGGGGGGGGGGGTTCTCTGAGGCATCACAGTCAAAGGCTTAATATACATTCCCTGCTTTCCCAGTAGAGGGAGCACATTGAGAATTTACACCCTTGGGTTTAGTATATATTCTCTGCATTCAGAGTAGGGGAGAACTCTGAGACATTGCAACATTGGGTTTGGTATACATTTCCCCATTCAGAGTTGGGGGAGTACTCTGAGACATCACAACCTTAGGTTTGGTATACATTCCAAACATTCACACTTTTAGTTCTGGTATTCCAAAGATCTCAGTTACAGATGTCAGAATTTCAAAGGGCAGACAACATAAGGGGGAAGTTCTAAGAGGTGGCACAGGAGGTAAAGGTAAACATTACTGATATGGAACTATGGGTGGGGAAAAGAAGACATGGGGCATGGAGATTCCTGGATATAGGTTGTTCATGTGTGACAGATAATGGTGGGACTGAGCTGGAGTAATGATTTTCATAAAAAGAAAGCATCAGATAGAGGAGGAGGAGGAGAACAACACCCCCATCAAGGGAACAAGAACTCAGAAAAACTAAGAACCTAGGCTAGTTGCTGTCTAGGTTAAAGCAGATGAAGGGGACCCTGTTAGTGGAACACACAGACACATCAAGGGAAGATTATCAGAGACAGGAGAAGAGAATAGAGGAGTAGCAGAAGAAAAAGCGTGTTATAGTCATAGGAGATTTGAATCATCTTGGAGAACAATGGGAGTTTTGAGCTCCTGGGTAAAGATGAACTAAGGGCTGACTGAGGTTTCAGATATGAGGGATTTAGCCATCTAGTGCAGGCTTTAAAAGGCTTGCAGGATGTGAGCCAAAATCAGGATGGAGAAGGTCAGAAGTGTGCAGTTTATTGTGCTATTAACCCACAGTGACTGATGTGCTTTGGGGAATGGATTATAATGAACTGGGTATTAGGGTGATGAGTTAAGTGACTGGGGATATGATGACAAAGTAAAAAGTTGTGAGAAATGACCAGGAGAGCATCACTCTGGGCAACACACAATACTTTTAAAGAAAAGGGAAAAAGACAAAAGGAGGACAAGGCCAGTGTGGTAACTGAAAGGTGAGACTAGTGATTAGGAAAAAGGCATGGCACACAGGAGGGGGAAGGGAGGGCTGGTGAGGTAGATGAGGCACAGTAGAAAAGGGCAAGAAGAAGGGCAAAAAAAAGAGGTGAGGGCAGCAAAGTCACAAAATGAACCAGAGATGACAGAAGGGACAAGAGGGAAACAAATGTTTCTCTATGCACATGGAAGAAAGAAGCAGACATGGCTAGGCTGAGCTAAGATGGGAAGGAGATCACAGGAAAGGTACAAAATTAATACTTTGTCTTTAAAAAGGAAAGTAAAAGGATGGAGTTTTTATAGAAGGACAGACAGGGGTGAGCAGAGGACAGACATTAGCATACTGAAGAGGTAGGTTATTACTCGTGTGGCTTCTGTAAGGCAGGCCAAAGCAAGGGAATAAGATGGACTCCTTTTCAGAATCTTCAGAAATATTCTTGTGTGGTAGAAGATCCCCTGCTTGCGATCTTCAACAGATGACTGGCCACTCTGGAAATGGCTTAGGAATAGAAGCCAGTAACTGTGGCAAATGTACTGGGGTAGGGAGTACCAGGAAAAGCTCAGGGAACTGCAGACACCAAAACCTGCACCTTAAACACAGTGTCATGGAAGCTCAAGGAAGAAATCCTTATGGAATTTATTGATATTTTCATAAAAGACACTTGTGCAGAGCAACAGTCAATATGGGCTCATGGACAGAGGAAGCTGCCATGTTAACCTAATCCAGTTTCACATCTGGGTTACAGAAGAATTGAAGAGAGGAATGTCAGTAGTGTGGTGTAGTCTTCCTGGCCATTATCAAGGGCTTTTCATATGGTGTACGAAAAAACAAACTGTTGACAGGTTACAAAGTTCTTCAGAAATCACTCAGAAGTCACCAAAGACGTTAAAATTTAATCAGAAGCTTTCGGGCTATCCACCCTTCATCAGCACATAAAACTATCAAATTCATCATATTTAAATAGAGGTAAAATTGAAATCACATGATCAAGCCAGCCATACACATTACACATACACTTTCGCATCAATTAATTCTTAAGCTATACACAAGTATACATATATATATATATATATATATATATATATATATATATATAGGTTCATAGGTTCATACTAGGCTATCTGCTTTCCCCCCTAATTTTGAATAAAAAAACTATGCCTATCATTTTTGCTGCCTGTGTCTGTCAAGCACGCTGAAAGAAATCCCCCTGGGTATATTGCAATCTCCCATCCATTGGTCAAGATTCCTCTTGAACAAGACCAGAGAGGTGCTCTGCCTCACATGGCACAGCAGGTGTCTGGTCAGATACATTCGTTGGATCCAAAGTCTGCAAGTTCTATGTCTTTTTATTTATGAGTTCCATTATGATCCTCCATGGCTTTGCAGATAAGGCTTAAACAGCTGCTTTTCAACATATTCAAATAATGTACTATTTATAGCTAGTTACTACTAACTATATGAAATATAAAATCAACAATAATGTTTGAAAATTTATAATATTAAAATATTAAAAATTCTAATGTCAATATAATAATTCATCATATAATTTCTCTCTGCCTTTTTTTCAATACAGGTTTCAAACTAACAGTGCTATTGAAGCCTGGTGGTACATCGGCTTGCAGCTTTACTATCCATTCGTAGTCTCTTAATTCTAAAATATTATTTAAATCACCCCCTCTTAACCCTATATTCAACACATTTATGCACCTAAATTTAAATGTATGCGTCTGAAACTCCATAATGTGTCTATATAAACCATTTGTCTGCACTTTCCTTTTTATTTCTGACCTGTGTTCTATTATGCGGTCCTTTAACCTCCTTATCGTCTTTCCTACATAGAACGCCATGCATTGTGTACATGTCGCTAAATATACTAATTTTGTCGTATTACAGTTTGCTTTACAGTGAAAACTAAACTTTTCCTTAGTAACAGCATGTTGAAAGCATTCATTTGATTCAAAGATATCTATGCAACATGTACAGTTGTGGCATTTGTATGTTCCCACTCTACTTTGTAACATCACTTCCTCATTCTTAAAATCTTTGTAACACAACATCTGTTTAAGTGTCTGATGGTTTCTATATGCAAATCTGGGTTTCAGACCTATCAAATCATTTACCTCTGGCTAATACTAATGGGAACATACAAATGTTTAGTTTTCACTGTAAAGCAAACTGTAATATGACAAAATTAGTATATTTAGCGACATGTACACAATGCATGGCGTTCTATGTAGGAAAGACGATAAGGAGGTTAAAGGACCGCATAATAGAACACAGGTCAGAAATAAAAAGGAAAGTGCAGACAAATGGTTTATATAGACACATTATGGAGTTTTAGACGCATACATTTAAATTTAGGTGCATAAATGTGTTGAATATAGGGTTAAGAAGGGGTGATTTAAATAATATTTTAGAATTAAGAGAATACAAATGGATAGTAAAGCGGCAAGCCGATGTACCACCAGACTTGAATAGTACTGTTAGTTTGAAACCTGTATTGATAAAAAGGCAGAGAGAAATTATATGATGAATTATTATATTGACATTAGAATTTTTAATATTTTAATATTATAAATTTTCAAACATTATTGTTGATTTTATATTTCATATAGTTAGTAGTAACTAGCTATAAATAGTACATTATTTGAACATGTTGAAAAGTATATATATATATATATATATATATATATATATATATATATATATATATATATATATATATATATATATATATATATATATATGTATACTTGTGTATAGCTTAAGAATTAATTGATACAAAAGTGTATGTGTAATGTGTATGGCTGGCTTGATCATGTGATTTCAATTTTACCTCTATTTAAATGTGATGAATTTGATAGTTTTATGTGCTGATGAAGGGTGGATAGCCTGAAAGCTTCTGATTAAATTTTAACGTCTTTGGTGACTTCTGAGTGATTTCTGAATAACTTTTCATATGCTGTCTCATAGGCAACTTCTAGGAAAACTCTAGGGATAGAGGGGTAAGGTGCAAGACTTAGAAATTGGATAACTGCATGAATAAATGATAGAATACAAAGGGCTGTGGAGAACGAGTTAATGTCAGCAATAAGAAAAGTATCTAGCAGATTTCTACAGAGGTCAGTCGTATGCCAGTAGTCTTCAGTGTGCTTGTTTTAGACATATCTGAGGTAATAGAGAACAGAAATAATCTTTTTGCTGATGAGAAAAAGTGAAGTGGAACAAGAAAGGATAGTAGAGGAAATTGAAGGTAACATTTGGAAATGTCATCCAAGTTTACCAAAAAAAGGTTGCAATTAAGTTCATTGCAAACAAATGCAAACTACTGCAGCCCACACACAGAACCTCTCGTGAAGTATTAGCTAGGGGAATAGAAATGATGGAAGCAGAGAAGGAAAAGAACTGAGGGTGTTGATCATACTTTGACTAGTCCATTAACAGAAAAATGAGAGGGCAGTGAGAGCAACAACCACACTACAGAGGTGTATCCTCAGATTGATAGACTCCTAAAAGAAAGAGGTCATTTTCCTTCTCTGTTGGACCCTTGGAAGGAGAGACTTTCAGTACGGTGTGCAGTTCTAGACACCAAAGAAACAGACAGTGGGATGCTGGAAGGAAACCATAAAAAAATCCACCGAAGGTTGTGAGATAGAGAGGAAATTATATGGCCTAAGACTACAGGAACTAGATTTCTTCAAATTAGAGAGAACAGAAGAGATTAGTGGTAGGTGATATGGGTCGCAAGGTAATTTCAGGGCATTCTGAGTTGGTCACTCCTAACAGAAAGAGCAAGGAGAGAGAAAGAAAGATTAGGTGCATAGGCAGCAGATTATAGGAACTGACTGCTGCTTGGACCTGTGAAAATACTTCATGGCAAGTGCTGTGGATCTCTGAAACAGTGTGCCAGAAATGGTGGTGGGCAGGGGACAAACAAACACTCTATAGGGTATGGGAAACATGTAACAAAGATCAGGGGGAAGAGTGGGATGGTGGGGAATGTAATGTTTCAGTGCACTTCAAGAGAACACTAGCCAGGCGTAGTGGCTTCTTCTGACATCAGATAAATGTAATATAGACTGAGATTACACATTCCATTCAGTGTTCTGTTTTACGACTATGAATTTTATGCCTGCAGGAAACAAAACTGAATAATAATCATAAAACTAGGTTGCATGCAATCTTAACAGCATAATATTAGTGCTTACATTCTTTTATTATAGTACAAATCTAATTGACATTTTAAGCATCTAAACCACAGAGAACAGCACTAGTGTGAAATGACTTGTTTTATACTCATTATAAAACACGTGCTTCTCAATGTGATTACTTAACTTTTCTTTTCTAGTTTCTATATAGATGGCAGTAGTATAGAAAGCCATACCTCTCAACCTGGAGACATCAAAAATCTTGACAAAGGCCCACGCAACGTAGGTACAACTGGCCAAAAATCTGGACACTGATTAACATAACATTTGCATACATAATAATATAACTCGACCCTCTGTGGTTGAATTGTGGGATATCAACATTCAGAGCTGAGAAATGTATTTAAACTGGCAGCATTTTACAGCACGTCCATGCTTGAAGTTCTAGTCATCTGTCCCATTTCATCTCATTAAGTTCAACAGTCTAAATGGCTTCATACCTCCCAACCTTTTACAGCAAGAAATCTGGACAAAGCTATAAATAATGGGGGAGAACAAAGGCCTAAAAAATAGGGATAATTTTTAAATATTGCCCTTACAAACTTAGAAGGTAGACAGAATAATATGTTTTGCATCAACATGGATTTTCTGAAGGGTATGAAGTCTGAAACTCAAATGTCTGTCATTATTTTCTGGCTTAACTCTTCAACGATTTGCCAGTGATTTGCTAGAAAACTCCAATTCTATAAAAAATGGGTCAAAACTATGAGGTAAAAATCTGTACAACTGAGAGGTATGATAGTTATTTCTACCTATATTTAAAGGCAGACAAGGCTGATGACCCTAAACACCCTATTAAAACATGTAATCCAAAGTTCCACTGTACAACTGAGAGGTATGACAGTGATTTATAAGTATATTTAATGAAGACAAAGCTGATGACCCTAAATTTCCTATTAACATATGTAATCCAAACTTCCACCATTTTCAACCAGCACTTTAGTGTAATGTTTGGGAGTTGATGCCTTCTCAAAAAAAAAAAAAAAAAAAACAAGCCATCAAAATGGATGCAATGAATAGCTCTCAACCTTCCATCTCAAAAATGAGGAACTCTAGCCCTCATAATGTGCAATAATGGGCAAAATGTAAAACACATACACCTTATTAACAACGCCATCTAGGAGTTGGAAGGTCATAGGATAGTTAAAATATGCTGGTTTCATCTAACAAAAAAAAAAGATCTTTTAATGAATTAACATGATACATTTCTATTTATCACAAATATGAGTTGAAAAATACCTAACGCTGAATGTGTGGCAGAAACTTTCACTGTGGAACTTTGAGGAACATGAACTTTTTAAGACCCAAAATGAGGTATATTCCTCATTATGAGGTATACTTGAGAGGTTGCAATATAACAGTAAGGCCGGCACAAGACACAAACTAGATACTACTTTTGTAGTTAAGTCCTATGAGCACAGCATTGTAGCATCCCTATACATGACATACCCACTCCAGGAAGCTTTAAACTGACAGGTAGCAACCTCCAAACAGCAATGTACCAAGTGCACCTAATAAATCTGGGAAATTCCAAAGTGAGCAATACATGAGGCAGGATTATTCAACAAGTAAGAAACACTTATTATTTTTGGTTGGTTGTTCTAACCGATTGGAGGACAGTGCACCAATCGCTCGCAAAAACCTTTGTTAAAAAATAAGACTCTGTCAAACGAGCTGTAAAAGTTTAATTTAAACAGCTTTCACAATGCCCTGTCACTCTTGTCCATGGTTATGAAGGACGTGCATTAGAAACATGTATTTGTCCTCAAAAATATGTAATCTAAGAATATGTTTAAATTTAAGTTCCCTCTCAGCAACTAGTCTTCAACTCTCTTGAACACAACATGTGAGCTATCTTAAAACAAACACAATACTGGCTATGGAATAAAGAAAGTCGTATCTTATGTTAAGTGCTTTTCATTTACTGCATTAGTAAACTTCATCAGACAAAATCAGTATAACAAAATCACAGCAGTTAAATATTTTAAAAATTTGCGCCCTTTTTCAACTACAGGAAATGACATCACAAACCTAAATGTTATGCTACTTCCCCCATTGCATGTACCATGGGAAGTAGCATAACATTTACGTTTGTGATGTCATTTCCTGTAGTTTTAAAAAGAGCGCCACATTTTAAACTATTTAACTGTTGTGAATTTGTTATACTGATTTTGCCTGATGGTTTACTAATGCAGTAAATGAAAAGCGCTTAACATAAGATACGACTCTTTCTTTATTCCATAGCCAGTATTGTGTTTGTTTTATAGTAGTTTGTGCCTTTTATTTTGTTTTTTATGTGAGCTATCTTGCCGCACATCTGGTAAGGGTGGGGGAGGGAAGCTCGTAAAGGGAACTTTATTGCTCCCTTCCCTGATGAAGTTGTAATATATGTAGGCCATGCACTGAAACATTGAGCAAAGACAACAGATTTTCATAGTGTTCTGCAATTCTGTAATTAAAACATAAATATTGTAAAAAAACAGGCACGTCTCGGGTTGCTGTCTTCTATGTATTTCACAAACAGTGCTGCAGATGCAGACATAAAAATGAATTTAAGAGTCTTGCCTTAGCGTTTGCTTTTTTTTCCCCAGAAATCTGTAAAGAAAAGAAAATAAATGGCACATATATAGTTACTGGAAATACCCCTGTATTTCACAGCTGATCATCTTAATCTTTGTTGAGAAGGTTTTCAAACTAGGAAGAAGTGATATTACAGGATTATCACTAATTCACTAAAGATATAATGGGGGGAAAAGGACACAAAAATAAAACTGGAAGTAATGGTTAAAGCTAACTGAACCTCCTCAAGATGAACGTTCTTCATTTTGAGACTTAGAAGTTCCACGTTCCATGCTGTTACACATTGAAAAGGTTTGCAACACATTAACTATTAAATATTTTTACAACTATTTGTAGTTGTAAAAAATATTGAATCACTGGTGCTGTACTGGGCAGGGCCAAGTAGTTCTCATCTTCCCCCACCAGAATACTTTATTTGCAGGGTCTCTTGGTGCAGATGTCATCATGCATGCCCCTGCATGTTGATAACGCTGTGGGATAGGCTGGTGGTCCGTGATGACATCAGCATGAGCATTAAAAAGAATTTTAAAAAATTAAAAAGAATTAAACTGAAATGGGGATTTAAAGGGGCCACTCAGAAATTTATGGTGCCCTGTTATTTTGAGCCAAAAAATGGCAAATACCGAGAAATTCGGTACAGTTGAGAGGTGTGGAGATAACTCTATTTTGTTTCCTCCATTTTATCTGTTTTTATAACCATTTTGCACATTTTTATGGCTTTACATTTGTTTTGCAACAGCTGAAATCAATTACACTGGACAGTTGGTATTTCAGAGTAAGGAAGCCAGTCTTCACTCCCCACTGGAGGCAATTGAGTGGATCCTTCTGTGCGGCCAAACCAATCCTCAACTTTCAGTTGTTCAAGATGCTCCATTTCTCATTACCTGTAGAAGGTTGATAGGACATAGTTGTCCTTGACAGACTGCAGACCTAAAAGCCTTGATAAGGCAGAAATAAAATGCCTGGAAGGCTTGGAATAAGAATCAACCTTTCTTGGAATAAGAATCAACCTAACACACAGTTTCATCTAAATCACCTGGAAGTGGAGAAACTGTGTATGTTAACTATAAGCTACATTCCTCCATGACAGAGAGCTGCATCTTCCGGCCCCCATTTCTTTGGTAAAGCATTCAAAGAAACATCATACATTACTGCTACCAGTGCAACTTCAATGAAACACAGCTTAATCTTAATATACAAACACTTCCTCCTATAAACTTTAAATGCCATTACAGCCTAGCAGTCAACAGACGATCTTTACCACCTCTCCTTTCATTTTTATGATCTATTTATTTTTGCAGGTGCTTATTTATTTTCCCCACATCTCTGTTTGCATTGCCTATGTTTTGTGTGCCTCTTTCTCCCATCCTTTCACCTCCAGCCTCCTGTGTGTCTCTGCTAGTTGCTATCAGAAATCCTCAATTATTTTGCTCCTGTTCCTTTACTAACTACCGCTTTGATCCCATCAATCAATGCTTTATTTAAGTTTTCTCTATTTTTTTCAATTCCATAATCACTTTTATTATCTTTTCTTGCCTCTGTCCATCTTCTTTCTCTCATCAAGTTATATGCGGCCCGTCTCCAACCTACCCCTTCTCTTCCTTACTCCTACAGTTTCTTGGTCTTCCTTACTGCTGTGTTTTTTGAGGTGCTTTTCTTGTATTTCAGCTGCCTTCAGGGGGGTTGACATTCCTATTCTGTAACTAGAAATCCATCTAGGATACTTGTCAGTGCAAAACAGTTCCTTATAAACATAAATCATTCTTCCCTAGATGTTTTCCCTCCAAATATTCTTCTACCTCCCGCTTCCCACTTCCCATTTATTTTCTCAGCACATTCGGCATACTGTCTTATTATGCTGCCATGAAGAAATAAACTACTCATCTGTGATTGTAACATCTTGTCAAATTTTACACTTATTGTTTGGATTCCCTTTATCCTAGATGCTGTCATTGACAAAGAATGTTTTGTAGAAGTTTCCGGGTCTATATTATATGAACAAAAGTTCATAATCTCGAACGCTCTAAAGAGAGCAAATGCCTTCAAACTCCTTATTGTGGGGCTGTGCCCCCCCCACACTCCCCGATAAATATATATACCAACTCTGAGATCGCACTATAGTGAGGAAAGGGCAAATATTCCGACCTTCACTGTACTGTGATCCAATAAGAAGCTCTTTGAGTTCCGGCATTTTCGCTATTCAGAGTGTTCAAGATTATGAACTTTTGTTCATATAATATAGACCCGAAGTTTCCTTCATCCCTGTTTGGAACATATATATTTCCTTTACTCCATCATATTCTCTTATTTGCCCCTGCTATATTATCTACTTGTCCTCCCAAATATTAATTATGCTCTTTGTGACTGTGTGTATATTCCTGTTGAACAATATTGCTACTGTTTATCCCCTCTTCCTATCTTTGCTGTCCTAGTCCCCCTTTGGATACTCCATATTTAATATTTTTACATTTTTTTATCTTCAGATCTGATGTCGTCATTGGGTTCAGAGCCCATCCTCAGATCCAACTCAGCCATTACTAAAGCTCATGGTAACCAAAATCTCTCAAGCTTCTCCCTTACCCATAATGCACAAACCCCTAACATACCTCAGATTTCGTTTCTCATTTTTCACAAAAGGATATGGTCAACCATAGCTCTTGAGCTTCACAGTTTTTTTTCAGATAAGCTTGCATTTGTCTTCATATATTATTACATATATATTTCTTTGCTTTACCTTCTAATTTTTTTTCTAGTTTACTGTTTTTCCCTTACTCTTGTTGGTATCTATCCCTTACTGGTGCTTACACAATAGTGTATTTCTAATTGTTTTCTTCATATATATATATATATATATATGTAAACTCTCTTTTCTGTTTTATATATATATATATATATATATATATATATATATATATATCATAGACTCTCTTTTCTGCTTTATTTCTTTTGTTGTAAGAATAGCTGAGAAGAACCCGTCTGGCTTTAAGAAGTGTTCAAAATGTGGGCACAGGTTGCCTCTTTCAAATACCCGCAATTTATGTGTTTATTGTTTAGGTCCACAGCACCTACAGGAAGACTTGTTTGATCTGCCACAACTTTAATCACCATGCTTTAGTGGACAGGAAGAATAAACTAATACTGAAAGGCTTGCTAACTTCTTCTTTAAGAGAAGCAATTTCAGGGGCTCAGTCCCCCAAGCTTAAGGCCAGAAGTTGAAATTTCAATCCTTCTACTTCCTCAACTCCATCCTCAGAGGTGTGTAGGAAGAGGACTAAGTGGGATTTGAAGATGTCTCAAACCTCTGTCCCTCGGATGTGAAGAAAAAGAGGTGTATGGATAAGACGTCCTCAGAGCCAACCAAAAAATATTCTGAGCCAGCAGTGTCAGATCCTATTAATGTTCTCTGTTTCACTGTTGCAGTCATCACATTTGGGTTATCTCTGCCAGGGTAGCCCTCGGTCGGCCCGAATACCAGAGGATTAGTATTTCTGCGTCGGTTGCTGTCACTTCAGGACTGACATCAGGTCATCAGTAGTATAAGGTAAGGCAGCCGACGCCATTACATCAGTCTTTCTTGCCATGGAGCCCAAAACAGAAGCAGTTCGCACAAGTGCCAGTCAGCCACTACCTGAGTTTCATCTACCGAATTGAAGCTGAAGCCTTGTAAAGCTAAGTACCCTGTTGGGGATCCTTTTTTCTTGCACTAACTGATGTCAGAAAAAGTTAACAATTGTCCCGCCTGTGGAAAGCAAATACCACACTGAGATTTTCATTCTTACTGCAATACTTGCTTAGGCCCAAACCACGATGTCCCCCTCTGTTGCTTCTGTGCTTTGTTTAACGCCAGAACTATCCTTTGTTGAGCCCTTATTGTAGCTAGATATTTTGACTTACAGTCCTTGAACTCCAATATGGCAGATCTTCTGAAAAAATGTAAAGATAAAGAGAGACAGACTGCACAATTCCAGACCTACTGACAATGCGCCCATTGAGCTAGTCATCAGTTCTCCGGTACTCAGTGAGGCACTTTCGTAGCCCCTGATGCCCACTTCTGTGGATTTGCAGGCCGCTATCAAGACCGTTTTGGAGTCCGGTATGCCACAAAACTCTTCTTCTACTAAAGATCCTGTGATCGTCTCTACCTTGGATGGGTCCAGAGCTGCTAAACAGGCACCAGCTTCTGAGGAAGTCCTTCGCACTACCGATTCTCAACACAAACCGACGTCTTCTTTCACAACCATCGTTCTTTTGAAAATGACAAAGTTTCTTAGGCCCAGGGTACGAACCACACCCAAGAAACCAACAACCCAATCTCAGGCACCTGCTTCCTTGCCTCAGTCTCAAATGCTTAAAATGGTGGAAGACCTTATCATGCTCATCAGAGGAAGCCAAGCTACCCCCTCCAAAAGGAAAAGAGATCTGTCCCTTGTAGTTTTGTCTGAACAGGAGTCCGATGACTCTGATGCATTTGAATATGAAGACATGCAACCCCTCTCTGCTTATGAGGATTCTGATGCAGAGGATTCCATTCCTTCAGCCCCCCCACCGAGGAATTTTCCTTTGGGGAAACCCTTCATACCTTAAGGGAACATTTCCAATGGGAGAGTCAGGACTACCCTCAGTCTAAAAAGAGACTCTGGGAATTCTTAGATCTTCCACAGCACAGACCGTTGGCCATCCCCCCAGTCCTGGATGCTGTGGAGGATGTTTTATGTTTCCTGGAATCCATTTTGACTCCTGACACCCTCCTTCCTGCACCCAGAAAACCAGACAGGTACTATTGAGTCCCTGACTCACACAAATTTCTTTTTAAAAATCCTACTGCTGACCCTGAGGTAATTTCTCAAGGGCCTAAAGGAATTAAAGCAACCTCTGCTAATAATCCCACCCCCTCAGACAGGGATTCCCGAGGACTGGACAGATGGGGTAAAAAAGTATACACCTCAGCTACTCTTGCTATCAGAGCACTAAATTGTCAGTTCCATATGCCAACATTTCAGCAACATACCCAGAAACTCCTCAAATAAAAAATGTCTTCCTTTCCTGCTTGTGCAGAATCTAAAGAGATACAAGGGTTAATGCATTCGGCAAGTCAAGTAACTAAATACACCTTGCACTATAGTTTTGATGCCCTAGAAGCTTCTTGCAGGACAGCAGTCACCGGATCTGTCCTTAGAAGGCATGCATGGCCTAAGCAACAGCCCTTGCCAGACCATGTTAAATCTAAATTGTTGAATGCCCCCTTGCACAAAGACAACTTATTTGGCACTAAGGCAGAAGAGGTCTTAAAAAAGATGGAAGTAAAACCAAAATCTATGCAGACAGTTATGGATTTCTTACAGGTCCAGCCACCCAGGTTCAGCAGACATTGTCCCATCAAGCACTGGTCCTTTCCTGCTCCCACCAGGCCAGTTCAGCCCAGACCCCAGGGAACCAGACCCCCCAGACAGCAGCCACAGGGAATGCAGAGATCTAAGCAGCGGACTATCTCCACTTCAAAACCAGGTAGTTCTAAGCCACGCCCTTATGGTAAGAACTCACAATGACTCACCTCCCCCACCCCCTCCCTCTGCCCACCTTCACTTACCCCTAGGAGTGAAACTCTCCTTTCACGCAAGCACCT
Source organism: Protopterus annectens (assembly GCF_019279795.1). NCBI lineage: Eukaryota > Metazoa > Chordata > Ceratodontiformes > Protopteridae > Protopterus > Protopterus annectens. Next base: position 1,434,313,978 of record NC_056735.1, on the reverse strand, counting down.
GGGCCACCATTACCAACGACTGCTGGGTTCTCAACATAGTGTCCCAGGGATACAAATTTTCCTTCCACATCCTTCCAACTCCAAAAGGGTTCCCAGATCTACCTACAAACCAGTGGGCAGAGGCACAAAAGCAAGTCCTTTCCCTGCTCTCTATGAGGGCAGTAGAGCATGTTCCTGCAGAACAGAAAGGCCAAGGTTTCTACTCCAGACGTTTTCTGATACCAAGAAAAGTGGACACCTGGCACCCCATCCTAATTCTATCCATTCTAAACACCTTCCTGGCAATCCCAAAATTCAAAATGCTCATCCTCCAGCAGCTGCTACCCATGCTCTCCAAGGATGCTTGGCTAGCCACCCTAGACCTAAAAGAGCCCTACCTCCACATTCCTATCAGGGAATCATGCAGGAAATATCTCAGGGCAGGATCTCAGCACTTTCAGTTCTCTACGCTTACCTTTGGCCAGAGTTTTCACAAAATATCTGGCTCCGGCCATTGCCTTTTGCAGACAACGGAATATCCAGATTTACCCATACTTAGATGACTGCCTAATTCAGGCAGACAGCCAGGAAAAGCTGTTCAAGCACCTGGCCTTTGTAAAGTCCCTACTACCCTCCCTAGGGTACACAATCAATGAAAAGAAATCCAAACAGGTACCCACCCAAAGGATTATATTTCTGGGAGCATGCCTGGACACAGCATCCCAGATAGCATTCCTTACACCAGAAAAGCAAACTTTTCTGACAGCCTACTTCTGTCAACTAGCCACCAGACCCCAGCTATCTGCAAGGAAAATCCTGCAAGCTCTGGGGTTCATGCAATCTTGCATTCTACTCATTCCATATGCCAGACTGCATATGAGGAAAATGGCACCTAAAAAGCCTTTGGTGTCAACATCCTCAAGACCTGGAAACTCTTATACCTGTAATACCTTGCCTCGGAAAAGACTTTCTTTGATGGGCAACAACATGCTCCCACAACAAGGGACTGCCTTACTCACCACCCCCCACTGCCCAGACCCTCACCACAGATGCATCAGACTATGCCTGGGGTGCACACCTGGACAGCAGGTGCATACAGGGCCAATGGAGTCCACAGCAAATCCATCTGCACATCAACCAAAAAGAGATGGTAGCTGTCCAGCATGCCATGATAGCTTTCAAGCCCCTTCTCCTGATCAAAACAGACAACACCACTGTGATGTGGTATATCAAAAAGCAGGAAGGGACTCACTCCTACCCTCTATGCAGGCTGGCCATGACCCTTTGGCACACAGCCTCTGCCATGCAACTCCACCTGTTAGCATAACTCCTACCAGGTTCTCTCAACTCTCTAGCAGACCACTGAAGCAGAAATCTTCTGGACACATAAGTGGCAGCACAACAGAAGAACCTTAACCCTAATAACTCAGAAATGGGGCACCCTGAAGGTTGACCTCTTTGCCTCCCAAACCAACCATCAGCTCAGCAAGTTCTGCACCAGGGAGCATCACTACATGGCTTGGGAAGTCTTTATTTGTTATATATGCATTCCTTTCTATATGTTTTTATAGTAGAATGAAGTTTATGAATGTTTGAGCTTGTGTACCCTATGTATAGCTTTTATAGAAGTTTTTCAAGGGTGATTAACAGGTTAATTTATTTAATTGAATCAACTAAGTTAATGGGCTGATTCCAAGTTTAGTATAAAGTATAGAGTAATGCAATGCATGGTTGTAAAGGTTCTGAAGAAGTGGTGTGAGTAGCACCATAAAAGCGCTTACCTATATTTTAATAGAATCTGACATTAAAACAGTTTCATCAAAATATTTCTAGCCTAACTTAATTTTATCTTGTAATATGTGCATTATGTACAGTTGATGTCACCTCAAGATGTTCATTATATTTACACTTTCTAGACCTTTCCAATTTTAAAATGGGTACAAGTTTTGCATTATTTATTTTCTTTTATGTTTCCTTATTTACTTAGAGTAGTAGTGATGTTGTAGTCCCTTGTTCATAGACCTGTTTTACCTTAAGATTTCTATAAGTGTTTTCCAATATTTCTGATAATAGGATATTTTTTTGGCTTCTTGTAATTAGTTTGCTGGCTAATATGTATTTCACAGCCATTCCTTTAAATTCATCCCATGTAATTTTAGCTCTATCTAGCCAGTTTTGAGCTATGTATGATTTCATCATTGCACACAATTTTACTATGATGTGTTTGTTTTCATATGAAAAATTGGTGGGGAATACATGTAAAATTGCAATTTCCCATGACAGGGTAAATTTAGTGTATCCCTTTTTTTCTAACTTGGTTCTTAACGAGCACCATAATTTGTAAACATTATTACAGCTCCAGAAAATATGAAGGGTGTCAGCTATGCTGTTTGGACATGTGGGGCAAAAAGGAGTGAGAGTAAAATCAGTCATTTTCTGTTCATACTGTGGCATCATGTTTGGTGAAGGTAGAATGTTGTTCAATGCATGGCACATACCTTTCTTGACACATAATCAGGATGATCCATAATGTCTATTTTCATATAGTCCAGTAAGGTACATCTCAGGTCATTTGCACCCAATATGACTCATACTGGTACATGTAGTGCAGTGCCTTGCATATGTGCATGATATTACAGATCCTAGCTCCAGATGGGCAACTATGTTCTCCTTGTCCAGCCTGGTTGGAGGGGGCATTTTTGTTAGAATCTGTTATGACAAGAGTACAAGATAAAGGGTTTGATTGCCTTATGGCCATTATTCTTGGGCGATCATTGGGTGTAGGCTTATGCTTGGTGTTAGGTGTTGCTTTTGGTGTGTACTTTAGTGATTGCTGTGGATAGGTGTTGCCTTTTGACAGCTTAGGAGGTATTTGAGGTTTTTAGAAGTTTCTTTTAAGTGCCTCAGCATAAGAAGTTATATGTGTGTGATGAGTGGAATGTGTGAAGGATGTGATTTGTGTGTTTCTGACAACCTTGTTTGTGAGATTTTTGCCCGCAAGGAAATTATGTATGTACATCTCTCACATACTGTGTTAGTTTCTTTAAGGATTAAAATGTTTTCTCATTGCATGAGACAGTTGCTACATTGTCTCAGGATGCACTTATCTAACAAGCTGGACGCAGAAACATTTGGAGCTTGCAAATTCATGTTGTCAGGACCTGTATTAGGGTTGGGCTGTTATGGTTACAGACTTGGTTTTACAGCGGATGGTCATCTGATTGGTGTCTAGGGTTAAGGCTAGATGTCAGATGGTGTTATGATTTGAAAATTAGTGCTGTTTGATGCCCTAAACATAGATCTAAGCAAAGCCTTTCTGTGTTACAGGTTAAAGTCCTACATACTAGCTTTAATGGTTTGCTACTATAGCGAGTATTGCTAACTGCCACTGTATGGTGAACAGCTCCGCAAAAATGCATTTAATATGTAACAGACAAAAAAATGATAAAAACTAACTGCTGTGACCTCTGGCCAAGATATGACTACACTTTGAGATCCCTGGAATACTTCCCAGTTCAGAGAGACCTTCTGCCATGAGATAGAACTTCTTAATGTAAAAACACAGCAAAAGTAGCTTTCGGGTACAGACTAACACCAAACAACTAGGTCCCTAAAAAGCCCTCTGGCTGATGAAACAATCTCACTTTAAGCCTCCCTGTGTGTTTCACAACTCGGACTGACTAGTCTACTTTACTGCTGTCATTAGAATAGCAGTCCCAATATTCTTAATGTAAAAACCATTTTGGTTTGCCAAAAGTGAAAAGGTACCAACTAGTTAAACAAGTTATTACCACTTTAAGGTCCCTGGTGTGTTTCCCAAATTGGATAGACCAAGCTACCTTTCTACTGCCACTAAACTTGCAAGCTCAGTTTTCTTAATGTAAAAACACACTTAACTTCATAGGTATATACTAGGCTAATGACCCTGCTGAGCCACCTGTTAATTAGTGAGTTATGTAGGGATTTATGCCAAGTTCAGTGAGTTTGGCAACTATACCTGAGTGGGATATTGTTGACTGCAGTGGTGGTGCTGCGGTAGCATTGTCGCCTCATAGCAAGACATTATCCCGTTCGATTCTCAACTAGAGCGTCTTCTGTGTGGAGGCATACATGAATGGGGCATGCCTTCGTTGAAGGTTGTGCGTCAGGGCTGGTAACCCGGTACGTAAAAATCCACTACCAATCATTAGCGGACCAGAGTTCCGCTGTGGCGACCCCTAACCAGGAAAAGCCGAAAGACACAAACAAACAAACCTGAGTGGGATATTGTAATAGAAAAATCTTAGCCTGGTCCAACTAGGCACTATGCACTGTTTTCCCTCATCCATTGCCTTGGTGACCTTCTTAAAGAAGTCCACCAGGTTTAGTAGGTATGAACTTCCCTTGACAAAGCCATACTCAGTTGGATCCAGAGTCTGAAGGTTACCTATGTCTTTATTGATCATTTCTATACTAATTTGTTCCATGGCTTTGCATAGTAGACAAATCAGGCTAATAGGTTTGTAGTTACCTGGGCTGGTTAATGGTTCACCCTTGTGAAGTGGGATAATCATTGCAGTCCTCCATTCTTGCGATACAAAGTCTGTTTTGAAGCAATAGTTGAAAAGTGGTTCAAGCTATTTAACAGGTATCCCAGCATATTGTCAGAGAGAACTGAGGCTGTGTTTTTGGTCTTAGTGAGCACCGCCAGGACCTGCTCCCTGCTAATAGTTGGGGAGATGCATAAGTGAGTATTTCATGGGGGAGTGAAGTTTGAGCTGAATTTATCAGCCAGCAAATTCACTATGTCATTCTGCTCAGTGAAGGTGGCACAATTGTCTACCAATCTGGCACACTGATATGTGCTGCCTTTGAGGTTTCAACATAGTTGTAGAAGGCCTTGTGGTTATCTTTAGTAGCCTGTGAGGCTATCTTGACCTTGTAATTGGCCTTCTTAGACAATTACTCATCTTAGTTTCTTGTGTAGTTTAATTAGAGAGCTGTTATTGTTATGAAAGTTGGTCTTCCTGATTCTAGTCATGACTTATTTTCTTTTCTTGTATACCCTATTAAGGTTAGGCATCCACCAATGTGGATTGTTTTAGGCTTTCTTCTGTTAGGAAAAGCAGCCTCTATACAGCCATTTACATGGTTGTATAGGGTGTCTGTGAGCAATTCCACTTAGATTGCTGTGAACTCAGGGTTGGGTGGGGCACTGAAGTTTGACGGACTATCACTGAATAGAATGTAGTTTGATTTTGAATAGTTCCTGTTGCAGGGTTTGCTTGGACTACTGAGTTTTTATTTTGAAGGAGACAGCTTTATGGTCTGACCTCTGCAGTGAGGATGTGACATTGGGGGGGGGGGGGCAGTGCTCTCCCATATTAGTGTGTACCAGATCTATGTCTGAATCTCTGGTAGGTGTTCAAGGGTATTTGTATTAATAAAGTCCATGAAACATTGTGCCTGTGAGTATTTGGCAGTGTACATTGCCCACTTTCTAGAGGGATAGTTAAAGTCTCCCATGACTAGGGTATTCAGTTTAATGGTAAGTATCTACAGTAGGTCTACATATGAGTTACAGGATTATAGGGACATAGATGGTAACTTATAGATTGCTAAGATACGGTATGGTGTGGGAATTTGTGTATGGTAATTTGCATCTGGATAAATTCCAGGGAATCATGATGTTTTAACCAATGTAGAGTTCTGCTTGTTGCTAATATAGACTGAGACTCCTCCACCTTTTGTCTGTGTCTGTGCTAAATGTGTGGAAAGCAAAAGTGAAAAAGTATCAGAAACAAATCAAATAACTAGCTACAACAAGTAATTCTTACTTTAAGCCTTCCTGTGTGTTTTCCATCTAGGAGAGACCAGGTTGCCTTTCTACTCCCACCCAGCCTTCTTAATGTATGAACAAACTTAAGTCGGCCAAAAGTGAAAAGGTACCAACTAGCTATAGCAAGTATTTCTCACGTAAGCCTACCTGTGTGTAACTCATCTCAGACAGACCGGGCTACCTTTATTCCGCCACTAGAATTGCAGTTCCAGCCTTTTTAATGTAAAAACACACGTTATCCAAAAGTAAAAAGATATCAGAAACAAGTCTAACAACAAGCTACAACAAGTGATTCTAACTTAAGCATACCTGTGTGCATTTCATCTTAGATAGACCTGGCTACCTTTATTTTGCCATTAAAATTGCAGTCCCAGCCTTCTTAATGTAAGAACACAATTAAGTTACCCAAAAGTGAAAAGGTATCAGAAACAAATCAGCAGCTAACTAAAACAAGTAATTCTTACTTAAGCCTACCTGTGTATATCTCATCTCAGACAGACCGGACTACATTTATTCTGCCACTAGAACTGCAGTTCCAGCCTTCTTAATGTAAAAACACACTTTAGCTAGCCAGAAGTGAAATGGTACCAGAAACAAATCTAACAATTTGGTAGAAATAATTACAAGGTGATTCAAAGGCAGAGAAGCCAGCAATGAGGACCATGCACACTTTAAGGCAATTTCAAAGTACACTAACAGTTTAAGGGGTGGGCCTTCCCAGTTTCTTGTGTCAGTAACCAGTAAGATGAGCTGAAAGAATAAGACTGGGAGGAGCTTCTAGGGCCAAGTATACAGAATATGAGACTGGGAGGAGCTTCTATGATAAGCTGTACAGAAGATGAGACTGGAAAGAACTCCTAAGGGAAGATATACAGTAAGGGCAGGCAGCTCAAAAGCCTCCAAGGATGAAAGCACAAGAATAGGGTAGATGGGGGAGGAAAAAATTCAGAAGAGAGCTAGTAAAAGTGCAATAAAATGGGGCTCACTCAGAACACACAGGCCCATCGCGGAAACCAAAAAAGCACTGTAGACTATAAATATGCCTTAAATTAATAGCTTTAACTTCATATAAAGAGCAAATACAGCACACAGAGCTGATTTAAAAGGTAAGATAAGTGCAATATTTTTAATGTAGTTTAAACGTAATTTACTCGATACAAAATATTGCCCAAAGGCTTTGTTTTCAAGCTTCCACCAGTCCCAAGCAGTCCCAAGACTAAAATGGCTGACTGTCCACCTTTCTCTGTTCTTCTGCTTTCTGTGTTCTGACATTTATTTCATGTCTTCTTACTCACTATTGTATCTAAGTCCTGCTCCATTCCTTATTGATCTTCTTTCCTGTGTCATCTTTTATTTATTTTACAGTCCATCTCTGTCTGCATTTTGCTACAGTCCCTAATGAATTTCAAGCTCCTTTTCTGCTCAACAGGTACTGTAAACTTATTCTACTCCTATTTAATCTGTTGTGTGTATCTCTCTCTCTCTCTCTCTCTCTCTGTCATCCATATTGTTGTGATGCCTGCTGGGTAACTAATCTGTGCCGGCACTCCAATTATCTTTAGTTACTCTATTTTTGGTAGCGTCACCTTCCTCATTCTACATAGGCATTCAGAATAGCCTTGTCCCTGCCTGCAGCATTATTTTCTTTTTCAGCTTGTAGGAATGCACATGTGCTAGTATTTGCTATGGTGCAAACACCTGATTTCTTCTCTGTGCCACTCTGTGTACTCTGTCCAGTTTTAGCAGCTTCCCGCTGCTGAGATGAAAGCTTTCCTTGAACAGGTCATTCAATAAAATTATCATACCTGAGTCATTTACTCCTTCTGTTGCTCCACTCAGTTCTAGTGCCATAACCTTTCTCCAGGTCATCTATTTTCTCCTTTTTACAGCTTATTTGGCTTTGCATCTATTTCAATTGTAACACCATTTCACTGAATTTAGCATGTAAAGCCACACAGTCTTCCTCCAGGTCTCTCATCTATCCCTTTAATATTTACATCTTTTTCTTTGTCCCACAATAATGCTGTTTGTTTCCCATCTTGAGCCTCACAGTTCAGTTTCTTTAATGACAAGCATAGGCATTCTTCCTATGGAACTGCTCTAAACACCTCCATCAGTTTTGTATTTGTTTCCACTTCTCCCATCTTCTTTATTGGGGGGGGGAGTGTTAGCACCTCCCAAACTTTTAACATTAATTTCAACCTACCTTTTACAACAGGTATTTTCCCCTCTCTCTTCAACCACACTATTATCTACCCTTACCTAAAATTTCAACATCTCACTCGCTTAAGGATTATAGACTTATAGCAAATCCCCCCCCCCCCCCCATCAACATTTTTAGAAAGCTACTATATTGACAATTATTCCAGCATTTGAATGATTATGGTATTTTATGTGATGAGCAGCATGGCTTTCACAAGGGCATTAGCAATAATATTGCATTGTATAAAGTAACCATTACCATACATAGTAATATAAATGCTGGACTCCTAACATCAGTATTTGTACTGACATGACTAGAGTGTTTGAGACAGTAAATTGTGTATTTCTCTTGAACAGCCAGTAGCCCAAATTTTGAAAACATGTATTACTTATCTTAACAATTACTTGCAAGGTAAAACATTGCAGGTCTGTACATATTCATCATCCATGACACAGGAACCCTTAAGACTGTGCCTGAAGTGTGTTAGGACCTTTGCTTTTTTCACTCTTCCTAAAAGACTGAGTATTCAATCTTCCTTTTCTGGATGTGGTTCTTTATGCTAATGGCATCCTTTACTTCAATCAGATGCAACATTTGACAGACGTCAACAAAAGTCGAAGTACAAATTTACCAAATTAGTTTACTCGGCCTACAATAATAAGCTCAACATAAACTCAAGCAAATCTAGTCATGGTTTTCTCCATAACACAAAAGCTTAGCAAACTGCCTCATCTTCTCATTAAAGACCCACCAGTAACTAGTTCGCCAACCTTGAACAGCATAGATATTTGGCCCCAATCCTCAACCTTTCCTTGATATTCAGAGCACATACAGAAATAAGAGGTAAAAAGGATATAGTCTGATTAAAACTGCTGCAAAAATTCACATCTTTTTTTCATATAACACAGTAGGCCTTAACTAGAGATGTGCTAACACCAAGCTAGAACATGCTGTCGTTTTAATTTCCCTCCACTTTTCTACTTAACTCGAGTTGCAGAGAATAAAATAAGTCAGTTTGTGCTTTGAGCAGGCTAACATACATGCCACTGCAATATGCTAAAAGCATTATGTTGGCTTCCTGTTCAGATTAGAGCTATTCTACTACTGACTGTACTGTTATTCAAGATAAATAACTGAAGTTACAGATCCCCATTTAGAGCCTCACTGACCTTTAAGGAATAATCTCATTCACTTAGACACAGCTAAGGTGAATCAACCACGTTAAAAGGCCTTGATTTGGGCAAGCAATAGGTGAGAAAGACTTTGATAAAACTGGTTCTGCAACATGGATCCACATACCTTCTGAGATAAGGAGTCAGCAGACTCTAAAATGTGTTAAACCAAGCTAAAAGAGTACTTACTGAAAGCTAATTAATGTAATTGTTTAAAGGAAAATTGGAGTATGTATGTATGAGTGAGAAAAAAAATACCTCAGATATGTGTAAATGGATTTTCCTTTGAACATATAAAGTATGATAGCTACAGTATTATAAAGTTATATAAATGTGTGAATATTATTATAGTTACGCCTGCTTATTAGGTAATATGCACATAGCCTTATACCTACTAGATTTATAAGACATTTATGTCAGTGTGTAAAATCTTTAAATATATGCTTAAATGGCTAGTTAATTATGGACATAGGCTTAATGTCATGTTTATATTTGGTTAAAAGAGAAATATAGGTGGTTATCTGATATAAGGCTGTGTACTATGCTGAGATTATATGATTTTGTTACGCACAATACTTGGCATGATTCACGGTTATTCTCTATAACAACTAATCCATACTGTTATTTCATTATTGTATCGTGTAATCTTTATTGATATTTCACTAGTGCTTTTGTAAGCAGACGTCATGGCTGAAAAGGGTTATTTGACCATCCCATCCACTGGGTTAACAAATACAAATACATAGTGTTTTTTTTATAAAGTGTATATCATCATACAAGCATTGTTTCAACAGTTCTGAGGATTACCAACTTTTCTATTTTCTTATCTGGTTTGAGGTACTGAATATTTTAACCCATCGAAAATGATCAGGCATAACATTGCTTTAAAATAACTGTAGATAAAATGCTGTAAGAGGTATAATGGGGCTGGCATAATAGTGAAGTTGTTTACCACACAGACACAAGGTACTGGGTTTGATTCTCAACTAAGAGGCAGATCAGCTAGAGTTATTGAGGGTTGTCATAATGGTTAAGATGTTTACTTCCATACAGATATCCTGATTTCAGCATTTTGGCATGTCATATATTAAAAACTTTTCTGAATATTCCAATGATATGTGTTCATGGAATACTAAAATTGTGTCTGTAAGCTGGAGCCATCAAGTCAAATGCCCCTGGATTTAAGGACATTCAGGTTTTTGTAACCAAGTTCACACCACTGTGCTCATATTATCAGTTGTAGAATATTTTGTTATGCTCTGAAAACTTCTTTTTATTTGAGAAAAATTTCAGAAAAGATCACGCATTCTGAAATATGTTTTATCAAATACTACATTAAAAACAGGTACAATTTACATGTCATTTTACATGCTCTCATCCAATAAACTGTCAGATTTAATCCAACAGTGCAGTTCTGTACTGCTAGATCAAGACTTGAAATCATCTTTCCTGAATAAGACCCTGTCCTAGTATCAGATGCACTTAACTGTATCATTAACTGTATCATTAAATGAAACCAAACTTTTAAGAATAGGTTAGGTTTAAACAATAGATGTAAGAATGCACCAGTTTCAGTGTCTCATAATAGTGTTTTATATTGAATGGTTGTAACATCAGCAAGCATATTACAAGATATCTTAGTCTTTTACAAATCCTTTAACTGGGAAAATACATGCATTTGTGTTAATCAAAAGCAATATACATTCCAGCATGTATATCTGATCAGTGTTTTTACACTTTAGCTGTAGTGAAAACAAAGAAATTGATCTTAGGAAAGATGACCATAGTATTAGTGTATTAGTATCAGGATCTCATTTAATTGTGTGTGTAAACATATTTCTCAACAAGACCGTACATGCAACTTACTCTTTCAGATCTTGCAGAGATGATAGAAACAACAAAATGTATGTTTTTTTAGTTTGTTTGTTTGTTTCTTATTTTTCAACAAGCAAGATGACAGTGTCTACAGGAGTCTAATTTTGATAATTAAATGTTTGCTGTATTAATTGCTTTTACAACTGAAGGCTGATTATATTCTAAAATAGTTTAATTTCAAACATTTTAGTTTTAACCAATTTGATTTTATATCTGTTTTATACTGTTAGTTTGGGTTATTTTGTTATTTTAATATTGACCTTTGTAGACAATTGTATTTCAAAGCTGATTTCAATTGTCTGTTCAATCAAGTAATTTATTAGTGAAAAGAGTGAAAGTAGTTAGCTGTCCATGAACTTGGTGGAATCATATCCAGTGTACAGGCATTCAATTTTTGAATAGAGACTTTTATTAGGATAATTAATTTTGATGTTTGAGTTATGTGTCTGGAAACTTACATATTTCTTGACTAATGCATTTTTTCATTTGTTTAGAACAATGAGGTATCGGACATTTTCATAAATATTGTAGGTTCATTGCGTCATCATTGACTTAATTTTTTTGTTTTTCAGATAATGATGGCTTCAGGGCAAAAATGTATGATATCACCCAACATCCATTTTTTAAAAGGACAATTGCTGTGCTTGTTTTGGCCCAGTCTGTGCTTCTGTCAGTAAAGGTATTTAGGAATTTTGTTCATAAGTAAATATAAACAAATAATACTTTGCAGTTCAAAGTAATGTTAGTCAAAAATTTCAGTCAGTTAAAATATTCTTTGTGAACCAAAATTAAGTAATTTAATCATACATTTTATAGCCGATAAACACCGATAAATGTTACTTGGGAAAAAATGTGTGCCGTTGCAGAACCTGCAAATTAATAACATTGTATGCATATAAACTGCACATTTTGACATCATTTAATAAGGTTTCATAGTTATAATCCATTCTATCTTTAATCTTGTTATTCAGTGAAGGTGGCTGTCCATCATAGTTTTTCTTTTTTCTATACACAGACACAGTTGTGTGTATAGGGTGTCATTCATTGAGTCAGGATTAAGATACTTGATTTTCATTGCGTTACTTCAAACATATTTGATTGCATGCAGAATAAAGTAAAATTTGATCATCTGCAAAACATTTTTGAGTGTCTGTGTGTGTTTGTATGTGCATATGTGTGTGTGTGTGTGTGTGTGTGTGTGTGTGTGTGTGTGTGTGTGTGTGTGTGTGTGTGTGTGTGTGTTTGTGTCTGTGTGACTGTGGGTATGGGTGTGTTTGTATGTTCATGTGTGGGTGTGTGTGGCTGTGTGTGTGTGTGTGTGTGTGTGTGTGTGTGTGTGTGTGTGTGTGTGCGTGTGCGTGTGTCTATTTGTACGTATGTGTAAGGGTAAGGGATCTATGAACTAACTCATCTGCTGGCTAAGTTAGCTGTTAGTGTGAGATAGCTAACATTGGGATAAGGAATGTCTTATTCCTCACTGTTGTGTGAACTTGGAATTAGTATATTTAATTGTTGAGGGTGTGACAGTGCAGGGGGCTTTCCCGCTGCAAAAACATAGTTTTATTTATTTATTTTTTTTATATCTGTCAATGTTTTCTTTCTTTTTAGATGAAATGGTTTAGATATAGTGAAATGCTGAAATTCGATGTTTTAATTTAGACCCTATAAATTGGTCTAATAGCTAAGAATGCTTAGAAGAGCGAACACAGTTATTTTTTGACTGCCAGCAGCTGTGAGTATGAGATTGTGGTACAGCATGGGGTGGCAGTTTGCCCATTCCCTTCTGTAGTGCAGTCTCACAGTTGATATATATAATTAGCAGGGGGTTGGGGGTGGGATAATATTTGTTTTTTTTCTGATGTACTTGCAGTCAATGTAAAATGATTGGTCTTTTATCTATTGTCTTTTGAGTGTTCTCTTATTCCTTAGGTAATCATTTATCTATAGACATATGGGTATATTGGCAATGCTCGAATGGTCTAACATCTATGTCTCTAACATCAACACACTAGCATCGACATGTTTCTGCTCATGCTATGAGGCTATTCTTCAGATTGTGTAAACTTTAAAAGAATGATTTTGCAATCCTCCCTGCATCCCCTATGACTGGGGCTGCATGCCTTGTATCCCCTACTTTTTATTTATTCCAAATCTGAGATCACACAGCCCCTTGGAGAAAGGGCATATTCTCCATCCCCAGGGATTGTCTGATCTAAGACAACTGTCAATAATCTGTTTTGTTGACCAAAGTGTGTCAGCAAAACAAATGTGAGGGCCAACCTATATGTATCTATAGCTATATCTATATTTATATATCTATATATATATATATATATATATATATATATATATATGTATGTATATACACACACATACATGCAAAACAAAAAATTCCAACTCCTGAGGACTAGAAGTACAATATTAAGATTTTCCATGCAACAGCAGGATATCCAGAAGTATTATGCATGTCACTGAAAAAACAGAAAAAATCATCCATGTTATCAGTTAATGAAGCTAAGAGCTGTTGCAAAGCCAAACTGCAATGAAATAAATATTCCAACAAACAATTTGAAAATATCATGTTCCAACTCACAGTGGATCCAGCAAATCTACACCAAACAGACATCAGATATGGGACCTACAGGCTGCAGGGATTCAGAAAGATGCAGCAAAAAAAAATAAATAAATAAAAAATAAGCCAAGGACCAAAAATGCAATATCAAATTTTCCTTGTTATATCAGGACACCCAAACATATATATATATATATATATATATATATATATATATATATATATATATATATATATATATATATATATATATATATATATTTTTTTTTTCACTTTATAATCTCAAAATACTGAACTATCAAATTTCAGTATTGCGAGACTATAAAGCCAAAATTCCAAAATAGCGAAACTCTATAACCGCGAATCCGGAAATGTCAAATGTGCGATTGTGGTGGTACGCTACGTGACGTGGGATGTACCTTAAGGTTTGTTATGTGGATATGGTTGGAGATTCAGGTAAGTGAATTTTTTTTAAGGGTTTTGGGTAGGGATTTGAGTGTATGTGAGTGTGTTCGGAAGTTGTAGGTATGGGTTAGGGTAGGTAGGTAAGTGTATGAGTGTGTAATTGTTAAAAGTGGTAGTGTTTGTACATTTGTGATGTGTGTGTGTGTGCAAGGGGACTGTAGAGTGTGTAGTGGTGAGTTTATTGTCTTTTTCTGTTTAATGTGACCTCTGAGTTAGTATATATAAGGAGCGGGTGTGTGGGGGGCACTGCCCTCCACATGGGGGGTGCAATGGGACTTGCCCCCCTGCTTAGATGTAGGGTAGGTTTCTTTATTTGTATTGTTGTGTTTTTGTGTGTTTTGTTTGTTTGTTGCAATTTGGGGAGGTTGGTGTATGCCTTGTGTGGTGTATGGTGTGTTTATGTTCGCTGTTTTGACTTTTGCAGTTTTGGGGTTTTGGTGTTTTGCTTTTTCGGCTTTATAGTTTCAAGATACTGAAATTCAATATTTCAGTACTTCAAGATTATAAAGTGAATCCATATACATATATATATATAAATATATAGGTAGATATAGATATATATTATATATATATGTGTGTGTGTGTGTGTGTCTATGTAAGCATAGCTTTTCATTGAATGCTCAATTCTTTGAAAGTCAGCTCATCTAAAACTCTTTTTGTCGAAACCTCTTTTTATCAAATCACAATTAATTGAAAATATTCTATACAACAAATATGGCATACAAAACCTATTTTTGCAGGGGGGGGCAAGCCCCCCTCCACCCCTAATGTAGATGGATTTCCCCACCAACTTTTATATACTATCTCTACAGTCATTTAGCCATAGAAAAAAAGAAAAAACATGACACATAGGGCTGGATTCAGTGCATTATGCCGATATCAGCACAAAAGGTGCAGATAACAATGTTATATGTAAATATAACACAGTGAACTCAGAATATCTCAGCACATAAAGGAGTATCACAGTAGTAAAAGCACACAGAACAGTACCTGCAAGTAATCTGTAAGTAATGAAAAAATTGTTGCTAAAGCATGCTATACACAAACAAAGTTGTGGAAAGAATCTCACAATTCAGGCATCCTGACAGTCTTAAATATATACCCTTAACAGAATTTCTCCAGTAAGCCTAAGGACAACTATAGAATATCACCTTAACTCCATTATTAGAAAAATATGCTAACTCTCACTTATGGATTCTGATGGAATCCGTACATTTTCTAATAAAGAAATGAATAAAGGCTAAAGGCAATCATGGCCACATCACCACAACTAACATTAGCTAACAATGGGTGCAGGACTTGTGTAGGGAACACAGGTAACACAAACAAGAAGAGGGGCATGCAAGAGAGAAGATGGAACAAGAAATTCAGAGGGGCACGGGCGATTTATTTATTTGTTTTTGGTGAGAATAGGCCCCATTTTTTATTTATTTTTTAATGAATAGAAGGAAAGGTAATGTTGGGGAAAGAGGAAGAGAATAATATCACAGCAGGTATACCCATAGAACAAATATCACAATGCATGACATGCAAAGGTTGGAAGAAAAACAGTAAGGACAAGTAAGTTACACAGATGGGGCACTGCACAATCCAGGCAATGAAAAGTTGTCAAACAAGGTGGGAATGCATACCAGTCATGGTGAAATGCAGAATAACATATCTACATATGCACTGTGAAGTCACAACATGTTGCAAACTGTGTCAGTCTTAACTAGATGTTTATGACCAATGGTACCTTTGTGTTGCAGGGTCATAAATAAGGTTCTTATTACACAATGGATAAATAAACACATATCAGAGAGGTCTGTCAGCAGTGCAAGTATAAGCCAAGCAACATCACTGATTAACAAATGTAGATCTAAGAATGCTAGATAACTCCAGCAGAGGACAGAACTGAACTTCCAACCATGCATGTGAAAGGCAAAGAACCAAGCACAGTACCAAACAGCAGTAGTGCATCAAAGCAGCAAAATGTCTGATACATATACAAATAGGTGAACACAACTCAAACAAATGTGTAATGGAACGCATACATGTGACACACATGTGCCATGTCAAAGGCAATACACAGGTCTAGGTATATATGTATGACTGTCAGTGGCCTAAATAGAATGTACATGAAAGCAATGTCAATGACATGTAAGAATATTTTCAAAAATCTAACACTACAGCTTAAAAAATATATCAGGTTGTACACATGAATTTCAACAACATATACCAGTTAACATGTAGGCATAATGAGAACAAGGATATATTGCAAGCAGTAGCCAAGGATCTCTGTGCAGATGTCCTGAATCATAAACTGACCATACATTTGACACATGTTCACCATGTCAGCAACATGATACATGACAATGGCTAATAATTGCAAAAAAGGCAAATGTACCTGCAAAATATAATATGGAAATATGAAGGTGGAAGTGAGGTGGACAACCTTGACCACATAAGGGAAAAGTAGGAAAACAAGGTAAGTTTACACATTACAAATCCATGTGTACGGCACACAGGATGCTGTTGAAACCACCCCAAATTACATTTAAGCAAATGGCAGATATATGTCACATGGGCAGAATGATTGCTGATGTCCACAAAAATCAGCATGTATGAACCACATATACACAGTAATGTGTAATCATGTAACATCAACAGGCATGGGTAAGGAAGCTAAGTATTTCAGTCACAAGCACATATCCTGTCATCACAACATTGAATAAATAACCTCAGGTATCCTGCTCATTACTGTGAGCATCATTACAGCACATGAATGATAAGTCAGTCAATGCTGACATGTAAGAGGTACAGTTGTGTGTCAGTATGAGTCTGACTACGTGCAGAGACCTGTACAATCTCCAGTTAATCTGTGCAGCTCTCGGCATGAACTTATGTGAATAAATAATGGACGTGGAAATGTAACATACAGCAAACAAGGGGTAATGTACTACTACAGAATAAATTATCCTTACCACAGTATATACATTAATGCTACCAGTCAGAAAAGGCATACTATCCATAGGTAAAACATACTTGTATATACAGTAGCATAGATGGGGGGGACAAAATGTTTGCTACATTTGTAGCAAGCAATTTGGTACAGTTTAAAACAAATTATGTTGGGTCTGGGCACAGAAATAGAACCTGAATGATGGCTTGGTTGATATGCTGATAGCAGAAATGTCTATTTTTTTTTTTGCTGTTCAAGCTGGGGTCGGGGTCATAAAACTAACTGTAATAAACTGATTGCTTACAATGTATGGATTGGCTTATTACAGTGAGGTGCTTTTTTTTTTTTTGCTCTTCCCTTAAAAAATGGAGGGGGTGGGGTGCTGGTTCACAGTACCAGCCTTGGGCACCAGTTGAACCAGCTATACTTCTACCTGTTTATGACCTCACGTAATCAGCATTGCCAACAGATGGCACACAAGACCACATCATGCCACTGGGGCAGCATTACAATTGCTGTCCAAAACAAATGGGAAATAACACGTCCTTCTGTTGCAAATACATAATATGTCAATACACAAATATGAACCAACCACAGTGGTATTGCCAGACTATGGATAGCATCTGTTGTCTCTCAGCTTCCCTCAGTAAAACACGTTTGTAGGCTAACTTTTGCAGCACTTGCTACAGGTTAACTGCCACAATACATGAACAGCTGAATGTGGGAGGAAAGTATAATGTGTTAATGTGTGTCATGCACACATTGAAGTATAATTCAATGACAAACAACAATAATATATAAGCATGGCAGCTACAAGGTATGCATGCACAACAGTGCATATACAGTCCAGTCAATTATATGGCAATCAGCACATTGGCAGCATCACACAATTGGAGCACACAGACAACACTTATGGACTTGAGGGACCAGGCTGATGAGGACAAGCCTCACAAATGACCTACTGGGATATCTCCCTGAATGAGTCCCACATAGCCACTGCCATATTCTGAAGGGAGTTCCCTATCATGTCCCTCATCTGTGTTCGAAACACATCAGTCATATTCTCCTGGATATTGTCCTTATAATTGTCTCTGTTCCAGTCCTGGCATTGTCTCCTCAAGTGTGCAGCAGCCATGATGACACAGGCAATTGTGGGTCCAGCTTCCTCATCATTGTCATCATCAGAGGACTCTGGTAGTGATCTGGCATGTCCTTGTCATCTACATCTGATCATTAATCATCCACAGGTACCATGCTCTGTCAAGATGAATTGCAAAACACAATAGAAATGAAAAGCAAACGTCGATCACACTGCACATTCCCATGAAGATCACAGCTGACCTTCACATGAAACTGATGTGCACATGTGCAATCTAACATAATTAACATCCCATCCACTTGTGAGTTCTGCAAATACAAATATGAAACTGAAGAAGCATACATTGAAGATGTTATTTAAAATACAGTTCTGTTTGAAATGGTCCAGACATTAGCAAGTAGCACAATAATGATCAATACAATTGCTGCTAGTATATGGCTCCTAATGCACACAACAGGTGGGGAAAGTTTTTTTTTTTTATTCAGGGATGTTCCTAGTGACAAAGAAAAAAATTCTTGCAGACCAATTCTGGATCTTTCTTTCCTAGACATGTTTTTGAAAGTGCCCAAATTCAAAATGTCACTTCACAACTTTTTATTTCTTTTTCTTCCTCTTTCAAGTTTCCTGTCAACATGAGACTTAAAAGGTGCTTATCACATCCTATTCATCTAGATGTGTCTTAAGGTTTTTTTGTGTTTGGAGTACATTATCAGTTCTCCGTCTTACCCTTTGGACTATCCACTGTGCTAAAAGTGTTCTCAAAGTGTCTAACTCCAGTTATAGCTCATTCCAGGCTACAGGGTATCCACATTGTTTCATATTTAGATGACTTGTTTATCTTTGCAGTGTATTTTTCAAAGCCTCAGGAATCTCTCTCTCTCTGTCTCTTGGGTGAGAGATCTCTTACTCAACCTGGGATTCCAAGGCAACATTCAAAAGTTTTTTTTAACTCCATACAGGATTGTATTTCTTGGTTGTCAACTAGACACGTTCAAAGAGATTTTCTTCCACATGAAAAAATAGATCTTTATATTGATCTGTTTCTAAGGCGTTCACCTCAGACTTCAGACACTGTGAGTGAATAACTCAGGATTTTGGATATCATGATGTCTTTGATTCTCTTGATAATCTTGACAAGACTCCACATGAGAAAGATTGAGCAGTATCTGAAATCTCTTTGGTCCCAGCATCGATGCCTTTTATCTTTTCAAATCCCAGTGCTGGGGTTTGTCAGAAAAGAAGTGTTTGACAGAGACAACAGACATCCTTAAATCCTGGTCTTCCCTTCTCCCTCCCTGCTCCAAAGCAGTCACTCACCACAGAAACTTTGGACTTTGCTTGCGGAGCAGTTTCAGGACTGATAAAAGTGCCAGGGGGGGTCACCAAGGACATGTATGAGCACATAAATATCAAGGAGATGCTTGCCTTGATCAAGGCACTCAACTCTCTGAACCATTTTTGGTCCCTGAGACCACTTCAAATGGTTAGGGACTTGACATGTTAGACTGAGATATAGCTTCCCAGTACAATCTCACTTTACAGGCATCCTATGATTTGTCAGAGAAAATTTCTATTTCAGACAAGCTCAGCAGGAACAAAGACGACCCTCATGAACTGAAACTAGATCAGGGGGTCTTCCAACATTTGATTCATATGTGGGGAGTTCCTTAATCTGAGCAATCAATTGGCAAGTTTATGTCTGAGGACACTATGCAAGAAGGCCATGAAAACATATGCCTTTTCTTTTCTGTGGACATGAATGTTCCTGTATGCTTTTTCACCCTTTCCACTAATATTTATTTTTATTTATTTATTTATTGCATTTGATTACTGGGGTAGTCCACAGGGCTAGAAGAACCCATTTTTAGTGGCGGCCCAGGGAGAAAAGCTTCACATTTAACACATACAGACAAGAAATATGTTACAATAATATAGGATATATAATACAACAGTAGCAAATACAACAACATTATGACTGCATACACTCTAAATTATTGACAGAGGTAAAATTGGAGATGAACATTATGATTTACAATAGATTAGTAACAGAAGGTGAATTGGAGACAAACACTGAGGAAATAGCATATAGTCATGGATTGAAACTACAAAATAAAGGTAAATTAAATATTGAGTAAGATAAATAGCAGAGAAGAAGGAAAAACAGTATGATAATGTAGATGTACTGCATAATATCCAGGGATCGCACAGTGGTAGAACACCACAGAGGTACAGTGGATAGGATTGTTGCCTCACAGCATGAGGTTCCCCAGTTTGATTCTCATCTGGTATGCATTCTGTGTGGAGTCTGCATTTCCTCCCTGTGTTTGTTTGGTTTTCCTTCGGGTGCTCCAGTTTCCTCCCACATTCCAAAGACATGCAGTAGGTGGTTTGGACACTCTAAATTGGCCATAGGTGTGACTGTGCATGCAAGTATGTAATGTGCAAGAACTGCCATGGCAGGGCTAGCCACCTGGTGGTGTAAAGCTTAGCCTAGATGATTGTAACTGATGAAGTGACACCCAGTCCCCATGCACAAAAATGGGGAAAAGGGTTGTGGATGGATGGATGGATTTTGAAGATTCAGAGGCGCTTACCCAAGATCATTGTAGTGACATCCTTCTGGCTCAGGCAAATCTGGTTCTTCCTTCTTTTGGAAATGGCCAGGGGCAATTATCAGAGGCTTTCTCACAAACTGGATCTACTCACAAAAGAACAGCGGTGTTTGATGTACCCGGACATCAGTCAAGTTCTGCTTGGATGATAGAGCCTTCATTCCTTTTAGACACCTGTTCATTGAGGACATGCATCAGGTACTGATGGAGGTAAGAAAGCCTGATACTAGAAAATCATATATTAGCAAATAGAAAAGGTTTTCTAGTTGGTGCCAACAACGTAACTAGTACCCATTCAGGGCTAGTTGTTCTCGCTTTCTGTAGTATTTATGAGCGTTAATATTCTATGGCCTTTCTTATACCTCAGTCAGGGTTCATGTATTGTTCATTTCAGCAGGTCTGAACATCATGACCATCATAGTTCTCAACTGTTCAGATTTTTGAATAATGTTCGTATTTTTGCCTCTTCTTTTTGATCTGTTCCTTATAAAATTTGTGGTTTTCTGTAAAATCTCTGAGGATTAAAATCATTAAATAATCACAAATATTTGAGTTTCAGACATCATATACTTTGGAAAATGTGTGCTGACACAAAACCTGTTATTCTACAACTTTCTAAGTTTATGAGCAATATTTAAAATCTGTGCCTATTTTTGGACCTTTGTCACACTATTTTTGGCTTTGTCCATATTTCTTACATTAAGAGGTTAAGAGGTATGCTACCCTTGAATCCTCCTCTTTTAATGCAGTTTCATGTCAAAATGTTCTTGAAAATGAGTTCTCATATAAGGCCTCCAAGAAAACTGGTGATCCCTCCTTGGGATTTTAATTTTGTGTTAGGGAAGCTAACATTTGCTCCATTTGAACCAGCTAATTTGGCTGACTTGAGGTTTTTAATATGGAAAGCAGTTTTATTGTTTGCTCTATATGAGTTGAAAGCTCTTATGGTAAGCCAGCCCTATTTAAGTTTCCATAGGGACAGGGTTTCTTGGAGAACTAATCCTTCTTTTATGATTGAAGTGGTATCTGAGTTTACTTTAAGCCAAACTATCCCTCTCTCTTTTCTTTCCTGAACCTATAAATGAGGGAGAAAGAATTCTCCATACTTTGGATGTTCACAGACAACTCAGGTACTATCTTGACACAACTAAATCTTTCAGATCTTCAGATTAGTTGTTCATATCATGTGAAGGTAACAAGAAGTGACAACTTGTGTCAAAACAGACTATTTCCAAAAGGATTGTCCAGGGTTATTACCCTTTGTTATACTATAACAAAACTATTCCAGGCAGGGTCAAGGGCTACTCTACCAGGGTCTTGGCTTCATCTATGGCTTTTTGTAAAGGGTTGGATTCTAGAAGTATCTAGAATCTACTACTTGGCCCTCTGTATATACTTTTAAAAAGCACTATAAGCTTGTTTATTTCTCTAGGTTCAGATCAAGCTTTGCTAAGACTATTCTCCAGGGGCTTCTGGACTCTTCTCCAGCCATCTCCCAAATGTAGTTTGCTAAGGTAATCTACTCATATAGCTGAGGCTAATGCACCAGTGATCAGTATGATAAACATTGTACAGTTGTGTAAGTTAAACTTACCATAACAGTAGATGTTCAAATGATCACTACTGCAGTATCTACTTCTTCCCATCCCCCCCTTTTTTATGCCAGGGTGTGGACATTTATTTTTTGTTGTTCCTAGCATTGTCCTTTCAGGGGTCAGCTTCCATCCCTCTTCTGGCATAAAAGCTCTGAAAGACTCTGCACCCAAACTTGTCTTTTAGTTAGCTCAGCTCAAACTACTTGACAGTCTGGGCACATGGAAGCTGGGTGGCTGTTATATCCTTGGCAGGATATAACCTACAACTATAACAGCAATCATTCCAACATCTACTGTTATGGTAAGTCTAACTTGCATAATTGTACTCTTTAAAGGTACTCCATACTGTTAAGAGATACCTTTCTGCCTTCTGGAGAAAAGTTCATTTTTCCCTCTACACTTTCAAACTTTGAATGAGCACCTTCATGTATAATGGTATTTTAATATTTTTGTGCTAGTGTTCATTCTTCACTAACATGATCATGGTGCAAGCTCTGGAATTCCTCTTCTGGGTCAAGAATGATACAACTAATCCATCAAAACTAAATTTGCCTTTATCGACTTCATCCTTCTATCGTAACACTTCAAAATGTTTATGGTTTCTCTGACTACTGGCAGAATTTTACCACAAAGTGAAGGGCTGTAAGACTGGGAGACTGGAAGACTTCGACACTTTTAAAGACTAGCAGCAAACAAGTTTGCTACAGTTTAAAAATACATATGTATATATATATATATATATGTGTATATATATATATATATATATATATATATATATATATATATATATATATATATATTTATTTATTTATTTATTTAAGTCCCTATCGGATTACCGAGACCATATGATCGAAGTTTTGAAACTTCAAAACTAAAATAACAATAAAAACTATTTTTTTTTTCCTTTTTATGTTTTTGCAGGGGGGCAAGCTCA
This sequence comes from Protopterus annectens, assembly GCF_019279795.1. Lineage (NCBI taxonomy): Eukaryota > Metazoa > Chordata > Ceratodontiformes > Protopteridae > Protopterus > Protopterus annectens. The sequence continues at coordinate 1,434,290,713 of NC_056735.1, read as the reverse complement.
CCTGCCTGCCCCTCACCCCCTGCTAGTTAAATATACCAGCTCTGAGATCGCACTACAGAGGGGAAATGGTAAATTTCCCATTCTGAGCTATACGGTAATCTCCATTCACAATGTTAAAGCTCCAAAACTTCTATCAAATAGTCTCAGCCATATGATATTCAAAGTTTTGAAACTTCGGTATTCCAATAGGGATCCATATGTATGTGTGTGTGTGTGTATGTATATATATATATATATATATATATATATATATATATATATTTTTTTTTTTTTTTTTTTTTGGTATCTTTGTAAATGTTTAACTACATCATATAAGAAGAGTTTTAAAGCATCCTGTAAGTATATAAATTAAACTGCTTGCTTTACCACATGCTGAATAAAAAAAGTTCATTGAGTTCATTCTTCTCTCAGATAATCAACTCTGTGCTGTTCAGAAAGCCATATAGCAGGATTAAATTCTAATTCTGAAACATTTCCACACCCATGTTATCCTAATATGAAACATTTTGAGGGGGAGGAGGAGGCTAATTTACTCAGAATATTGCTCAAGATAATATTCTAGTTAGCTGGTAGAAGTGGTGTGCTCTTTAATACTAATAATCCTTTACAAACATTCATAAAAAAAAATCCTCTTATAGTCGGTGAAAGAGTTGTTTATCAGTTCCAGTGTAAAACATGACATGTGTATTAATACATTTCAGAGATAGTAATAATTCTGTACCTAGTGTATCTGAAACATATCTACAGCCTCTATAAGTTTATTAACATTCTTTATAAGTATTGTTATCCCTGGAGAATATCTCATGACAGAATTTACGTAAGCATTCTTGACCTATTTTTCCCTAACTGGTTCAAACTCTTCCATTAACAAACAAACCCTTTGCAGTCTTATGATTATTTCACGACAAAATAACAAAATTGGAGTTCAGATTCTAGATTTTATTACAACCCTCACAACTCAGCAAATAACTGCACTCTAAGGGATTAAAGAAGGAAGACTGTTTCCACATTATTTTTCTGAAAAAGATAACAACAGGCCAGTGATCAATCAAGTATTAAAGAGATAACAATCAAATTAAACATTTCCAATTAACCTCTCAATTCAAACCCCTTAAAACAAATGTATCATATTTTAAAATGAAAGTAGCTTCATGTATAAAACATGACATTTCAAAACACTGACATCCCACTATGAGGGCAGTTGACATACTGTGCTATTGAACTAAAGCGGAATTTGTGTTGTATGTCTTAAAGATGTTCCATAAATCTTATTTTAAAAATTCTTATAATTTTGCTATTATACTCTTTATTGAATTAACATATATGTCTTATGTCGTATACACTACTGATGGTAGTACAGTTTCACAAATTATGTTATGTATATACCCATTGATATTACTGCGACTTGTGGTTAATATCCCACCGGACTGCTACCAATTAATGTGATGTCCAGTTAATATTCCACCTGACTGCCACCATTTAATGTATCGTCCCTTACTTTCCTGGCACAGTAACTGAAGAGATTCAATCCTCACTACTGACTCCAATATGAGACTGTCACTTAAACAGGAATAATATTTCACAATTTACCCTTAAGTGCGCAACAGGAACACAGTCTATAGTCTGTGACTGAACTGTACTTTGAGTCTCCCTCAAACCGGTCCTACAAAATAGGAGACTGAAGTCCATTAAATAACCCCCCCCCACACCTTTTACACACACACACACACACACATACTTTTTATATATACATATGTACATTTATTTATTCATGTCTTTTATATATATATATATATATATATATATATATATATGTGTGTGTGTGTGTGTGTGTGTGTGTATGTGAATTGTTATTTATTTATTCAGCCTTCACCTACAAATATATTTTTATATTTTGTATTTAGATGCAAGGCATAATTTTTGAAAGTGGTTTTTACTGACTTTACATACTGCCATTATAATTTTATAATGACAAGAGATGTTTTAAGGATTGATTTTAACATGGAAGAATTTTGTAAGAACATGAATTATTACAAAAATACTGTTTTATGTAGCGATATATATATATATATTTATATATTTTTATAGTTCAGGAAATGATGCCAGCATGAGTAATTTTACTGAATCAATGAATAATTCATGAGGAGGCCTATATAAGAGAGGCTGTATGTATGCACACATTTGTATTTGTTTGGTCTGAAGAAGCCTTATAGGTGAAAGCGCTTACCATTTTTGTTAATAAAAGTGTTTTTTCGATTATATGGTGTGATTAACAGAATTGTGTTTGCACCAGGAGATTTATACTACAACAGTGGAGAGACTTTTTATCATCTAAAGATTTTTTGCTAGCTATGGTTTGTTGCTGTGAATGTCCTATACCTTCTACATTATTTTTATTTTTTACATCAATGGAACATTTGCTCCGTGGTGGTGCCACTTAATTTTACTGGTTTTCTTTTATAGACTAGCCTAACTGTCAACATTTTCAGTTCTAATTTTCACTTCTTATTTTTAAATTCAACCAACAGCTGTTTTCTAAAAGTTCCTTCCTGTCATTCAGCTTCTGACAGTAACATATAGCAACTATCAACATTCCGATGACACCATCTGCTGATCAGCTGAATCTAAGACAGTTTGCCTTTAGAATCTCTCTTCACAAACATGTGCAGTTGTAAATGTAAAAGGACAGTGTTCAAGTCTTTAAAACATTCTGTACGAATAGATCATAAATCAACATGTAAGAACTTATTTAAAATATCATAACTAGTCATGCTGGCATACAATACACAGGTCAATCTGAAATTATGTACAAAAACTCAGCCAGACTTGCTAGCACAAATAACAGTGTCTAATTTCTTCACAATTACATACAGAGATTCATGGATTTTTAAACCCATACTTCCTGGACCAGACGGTCAGGACATTGACTTGGAGTGCAGACATATTGGATCTGGTCCTCACTAATATGGGAGAATGCTGCATACCTCCTAGTGTACTGTCCTCTATGGTAAAGTCAAACCACAAAAAGTTCTCCTTTGAAGTAAAAAAACACAGAATCCCAGCTAACCCTGGAATATTCAGGAACTACTCTAAGGCTAACTTCTTGCCATTAAGTTTATAGGTTTATAGCAGATTACTAGACTAATGGCCAAAGAGCCCTTACAAGCCTAGTCAATATAACCTGATTTTACCCAATATATGGCCCATAGGGGGCAAGACGATGGCATGGATTTGTGCCTGTGCATTGAGTATCTTACAGATTTCCCCTGTCTAGAAGGGACATAGGCATTAATCCAGGTATGAATTTGTGATTCCCCATCCGCTGATCCAGATTGCATTGGAAGAGGGCCAGGGAAGGGCTCTACTTAATGTGAATAGGAAGCCTGTTCAAAGAAGGGGCAATCTCTGAGACACATATCTGTCTCACCAGCATGTTTTGTTTGAGTCACTGACTAAGTTTAGATCCCTAGATCCCGTGACCCTCATGCTGTTTGACTTGCAGATGTGTAGCATAGTTCATGTTGTTTATACCCTGTATTTTCTTAGTGAGGAACCACTGAGGTCGCTCCAGCTGCTATAAGTGCCTAGTCAAGTACATGCCAAATGGTGCATTGTACTTGATTATTGGTCTAATGAGGGCTGAGTAGAGCTGGACTATAATTTCTTTAGATCTGGATAACATACCTTTACTTATAAGTTGTGCCATATAAAAGGATTTCCTCACCACTGTGGGCACATGACAGTCAAACTTCAGGTGACTATCTATCTTTGCACCTAGATCTCTCACTTGTCAGTCCAGTCTAAGGGGCATGCTATTGATGTTGTAATTTGCAGGAGTATTTGACTTCCCAAAGGGTATGATAATGCATTTTTTTGCATTTAGTTTTAGGCCATGGTTCTGGCACCAATCGTCTGTCTGATATAGATCCTCATGGACAATATCTACATCATTGGGTGATTCAGTTATTGACCCCAGCTTGCAGTCGTCAGCACACTTTGTCATCTAGAGGTCTTCCACATTTTCCTTGACTTCAGAGAAGTATATTCTAAATAGAAGTAGTCCCAGTACTCAGCCCTGTGGCACACCACTAGTAACTGGCCTCTTGCTGGGTCTGGATTCACCGACTTTAACCACATGTGCCCAGTCTGTGAGCCAATTGGCTATCCATCTTGTGACATAGGAAATTATGCTCAGTTTTGTGAGTTTACTTAATAATACCTGGGTGGGGAACAGTGTCAAATGCCTTGGCCAGGTCATGGTAGGCAAAATGTACTGTTTTAGCCTCATCCATGGCCTTAGTGACTTTCTCAAAGAAATTCAGCAGATTCAGTAGGCATGACCTGCCCTTGACAAAGCCGAATTGTGTTGGGTCCAGTGTTTGGAGGCTTCCTATGTCATTATTTATCTGGTCCATGATCATTCTTTCCATGGCCTTACATATAAGACTAGTCAAATTTATGGGCCTGTAATTTCCCAGGTCAGTAGATGACTGTCACTGTTCTCCACTCTATTAAGAGGCTGGAGATATAAGACATCTTAATGGGTCTGATAAGTCCCGATTTAAGCTGTTTAAGAGACAACCTGGTATATTGTCATATTATCATGAGTATATCTAAAGAATCCTACCTTGGTTTGTGATTTACTATGGAGTTGACTGGTAAGATAAGTTTTATTTGAATTTATATTGTATTTGTTATCACTGTTTTTAACTGTTTGTAGGTAGGAAGAGATAGCTTGTTAACAAAATTTACTTTTATTCATATTTTGTTGTTTTACCTTTAATTTCACTGCTGATTGTTAGAAAGAGATAGGTTTTAGACAGGCAAGCTCTAGCTACCCCAAGGGGTGTAGACAGCTATAAATTCACACAGACTGCAGAGAGGAAAATCCTGAGCATATCAAAACAATCCTACCTTGGTTTGTGATTTACTGTGGAGTTGACTGGTAAGAGAAGTTTTATTTGTAGTTATATTGTATTTGCTATCACTGTTTTTTTATTGTTTGTAGGTAGGAAGGGATAGCTTGGTAACAAGATTTACTTTGATTCATATTTTGTTGTTTTAGCTTTAATTTCACTGTTGGTTGCTAGAAAGGGATTGGTTTTAGACAGGCAAGCTTCTAGCCACTCCAAGGGGCCTAGACAGCTATAAATTCATGCAGACTGCAGAGAGGAAAGGAATTACAACTTTTGTCTGGCTTGCAGAACTTGTATGGTCAGAACAACTTTACCATACTTAATTTATTATTTAGTTGCATATTGCTGGTATGATTTTTTGTGATAGTTTATTTAAGTTGTCTTTGAATTCTGTGGTTATTGTTTTTGATTATTCTTTTCTTTCACAATATTTTATTTGTTTGAAGCTGAATTTGGATTCCTTAAATGAGTATGCAATTAATGATTCACTAATGCACAGATCTCTTATACACTGTAATAAATGCTATGCATATTTAAAGGTAACAGCTGATAACACTGGTGATCTGTGTTCCTCGTGTCAAAAATTGGATGATTTGCTTACCATTGTTAGACGTAAATCTAGTTTTAATGATAATGATTGCACTTGTGCAATTGTCATGTCTTGGAGAACTGTTGTTTCATATATTACTGACTGGACTGATGAAATAAACCGAACAAATAGAACACATTTAGGAAATGATGCAACTATTGTCTGCAAAGATCATTCAACCTCTGTGAAACAAGATGATGGCCCTAACCACTTTGGAATTCTGGATGTAATTGTTCAGCAATCTGAGGATCCAGTTTGTTTAGAAAGAAACAAAAAAGAAAGAAAGAAAGAAAGAAAGGAAAAAGTTCACAAGAAATAACAAGGAAGAAAAAGAAACTGATTAATGACTGTAAAGGAAAGAGAATACATAGTAAAAAGGACACAACTTTGTTATCTAACACACAGGTTATAGGGAATGATGATATTTTTTCTATCAAAAAACCTTCAGTCTACAAAAAAAGGCATCATTTTTCCAACACTGAATGTAGAAAAAAGAGGAAAGGGGCAGGTGAGAAGAAAGAAATCAGAACTGAACATGGAAGGATTGAAGAACATTACTGTAAGAAGAAAGAAGAGAAAGGCATATGTTGACTACATGGCTCAAGCTGTGGATTTACAATACCAGCTGGATGAGAATTTAATACACAATGAAAACAGTGGAATTAATAAGACTAATGGTGATGAAGATGTATCCTTCGTAGCAATTGATAGAGCAGATATTACTGTATTAGAAGATGAAGATTCTTCAGAGCTAACCAGCAAAGATATTCTTGTAATTGGAGATTCAATTATTAGAGGAACTGATACTTTTATTTGCAGAGAAGATGAACATTGAATAGTGTTATGCTTGCCAGGAGCAAAACATAGAAGATGTGAGACAAGTTGAAATGCCTTATTGTAAGGAAGTTGGGTCTACTTTTATTCATGTTGGTACAAATAATCTCATCCTGCAAGGATTCCCTGACTGTTAGTAGGAAACTGACAGCCCTCTTAGATAGTTTAGCTTGTACTGGTGTTAGGATGCATGTTTCACAAATCACCTATAGAAAAGATAGTCAGATCACTGCGAATGAAAATATTTTATGGAGTAAATACCTACATGGAAAAAATGTCCTTTTTTAAAAAATGGAAATGTGCAGAGCATCCAAGCCTAGTTTTGGGCACACATGTGTTCAGCAGGATGGCATGCATTTGTCAAGATCTGTCAAGATCAGAGAAGAGAATTTTTTCAGCAGATATTTTGCAATATTTGACAAACATTAGGCAGGATTTTTGTCAGGTCGAAAATTTAACAGTTCACATTTAGCAACATCTGATGCATCTCTGATGGTTGTTAATGCAAAGAGCATTAATAATAAAGTTTTTTTTATTGGAAAATTTGCTACATTCCCACAAGATTGATGTTGTTATTGTTTGTGAAACATGGTTAAAGAACAATGACTGGAGACCAGTTCTGTCAGGGTATAAATGTTTTTACTTTAACAGACATCCTAACAAAAAATCAGGTGGAGGTGTTATGACAGGGATTAAAGATAGTTATGAGAACTGTGCATATTACATGTTCAGTGATAACAGCAACACTATAGACTGTGTGGGGTCTATATTAGAACACTGACAAAGCCGTTAACCGAATGGCCTTGTCATCAAAAATCCCAGTGACAGAAGTGTGTTTTGTGAGATCGCGGTACAGTGAAAATCAGAAAATTTGCCCTTTCCTCACTGTAGTGCGATCTTGGAGTTGGTATATATAATTAATGGGGAGTGTGGGGGGGTGCAGCCCCCCACAAAATTGAGTTCTATCACCTGCATTTTTGATGATAAGGCTGTTTGATTAATGGCTTTGTCGGTGTTCTAATATATACCCTAACTGTGACAATAAAGACAACCCTGGAACATATAACAATTGTTGGCGCATATAGACCACAAAAATCAAGTGCAGATGACCTAGAGGAATTCATACATTTCTTGCACACAGGAGGGAAGAATAATATTAGCTGGGGACTTAAATTTACCAGAAACAGACTGGAATAATATTAATTCAACAACATTAGTAAAGAAATTATTCACAACGTATATTCAGGAACAACAATTGCTTCAGATTCTAAAAAAAGAACCTACCAGGGGATGGAACATACTAGATATTGTGTTCCTAAAGAAATTACTGTTACTTCGTCAAGTTTTACCACCATTGATGTGCAGTGATCGTAGGGTTATAAAAGTTAATTTGTTCATAGGTTCATAGGTAGATACTAGGCTATCTGCCCGAAGGCATTTATAAGCCTAGCCAGAATGTGTTGGCTTTCGCCACCCCCTTAGATTAGTTCCCTGTGCCTCTGTCCAGCAGAGCCACTGAAGTGATCTCCGAGGTAAACTTTCTGTTTCCCATCTACTCATTAAGATTTCTTTTGAAGAGTGTTAGTGAGGAGCTCTGCCTAATGTAGATTGGGATCTTGTTCCAAAGCATGGGAAGTCTCTGGGACAGAAATCTATCCCTCCAGCACATCCTATTTATTGTTGTGGTGAGGTTTAGATCCCTAGACCGTGTGGCTCACGGGGATAAGGTTTTCTTTAGGTGGAGCATGTCCATCAATTCAGGGTTGGACATGGCCTTGTATGCCAGGCAGCGATCACCTCTGAGTAGGCAGTATGCAACCGAGTACAGCTGTAATTTCTTCAGGCGAGCTGCATAGGGCATCTGTTTGAGGCCAGTGATCCTCTTGGTGAGGTACTTCTGTGGTCTTTCCAGCTGTTGCAGGTGTCTTGTAAGTTACATCCCAAATCGGGCATTGTACTCTATGATGGGTCTGATGAGTGATGAGTAGAGGGGCACAATGACCTCTTTTGATCTGGATGCGAACCCTTTTGTGATTAGGTGGGCCAGGTAGAAGGATTTTTTAACAACTTTGGCAATGTGATTATCAAAGGTGAGATTACTATCTACTTGGGTCCCAAGATCCCTTATTATGTCTTCCGTATTTAGGGAACTACCACCTATGTGGTAGTTTGTGGGTACTTTGTTTTTTGCAAAGGGGATGACTATGCACTTTTTGGCATTTAGCTTGAGGCCATGATTTTGACACCAGGCATCCGTCTCAGTGAGACCCTTTTGGAGGATGTCTGTGTCAGCCGGAGAGTCAATTATAGCCCCTAGTTTGAAGTCGTCTGTGAACTTGGTCAGCCATAGTCTTCCTGTGCTTGCCTGTACCTCTGAGAAGTATATGCCGAACAGGAGGGGTCCTAGGACTGAGCCCTGGGGAACTCCACTTGTAACCGATTTAGAGTTGGACCTAGCTCCTGCAACTCTCACCATGTGGGTTCTGTCCATGAGCCAGTTGGCAACCCATCTTGTGACATAGGGGTTTATGTTCAGGCTGGTGAGCTTGTCTATAATACCAGAATGGGGAATGGTGTTGAAGGCCTTTGCAAGGTCTAGGTAGGCTGTGTGTACCACCTTTCCCTCATCTATAGCCTTGGTAACTGTCTCAAAGAAGTCCACCAGGTTTAGGAGGCATGATCTGCCCTTAACAAAGATGAACTGGGTAGGGTCCAGTGTTTGGAGGTTCCCAATGTCTCTGTTAATGAGTTCCATGATGATGCGCTCCATAGCCTTGCAGACCAAGCTAGTCAGGCTTATAGGGTGATAGTTCCTGGGGTCTGTTGTGACTCCACCTTTGTGAAGCAAAATAACTGCTGCTGTGCACCACTCTATGGGTACGAAGCCTGTGGAGAGACTGAGTTTGAACAGAGTGTTTAGGTGATGGGTTAATTCGTCTTTGCAATCTGGGACACAGTCTGGTCCCATTGATGCTGTGTTTTTGGCTTTGGAGAGGGCTGTTTTAACCTGAGTGTCTGTGATTCCAGTGACTCTACATTCTTCTGGTATGGTTATGGGCCCTCTTGGGGTGAGAGGGGGGTGAAGTTTGCACTGAACCTGTCTGCCAGGATATTGGCAATATTGGCTGGTTCAGTGTATTTTGTGCCATTCTGCACTAACTCCGAGAAGATCTAAGCATTGCCACTTAGATTCTTGAGATAGCTAAAGAATGCCTTGTGGTTGTCTTTGGAGTCCTTGGTAATTTTTCTTTCAAAGCTCGCCTTGGATGATTTTATGAGGGATCGTAGTTTCGTGCTGATACTGATCCCTTCTTGGGATTTTACTCTTCTCTGTACTAGTTTCCTCCTTCTATTGTATAGCTTGTTTATGGCAGGAGTCCACCAGACTGGTTTCCTTTTCTTGGAGGAGTGAGTCTTGGTTTTGCTTGGGATGGCATGATCCATGCATTCTTGTAGGTGTCCGTAGAATGCATTAGTAAAGAATTTTGCAGCTTGGACAGCGTTATCCTTCAGCATGGGGTCTATGAAACTTTCCACCTTGGTCTTAAGTAACGTGAAGTTTGCTTTTGAAAAGTTTGTCATGGTGGTTTTCTTGTCCGGGGGTGGGGGCGGAATGTGGATATCCAAAGTGATTTGTTTATGGTCAGATCGAACCAGCAAGGGGTTGACCTCTGGTGTGGAACACCGGTCGCCCATGTTGGTGATGACCAGGTCCAATATGTTGTCACTTCTGGTGGGAGTGTTGACCAGTTGAACCAGGGCATTTGAGTTTATAAATTCTAGGAAATGTTGGGCAAGGGTGTAAGTACTTGAGTAGTTCTCCCAGTTAATGTTTGGATAATTGAAATCACCCAATATTAGGGTGTTTGGCAGGACCTTTATGTTTCCCAGTGTTTCCAGGAATGCGGAATGGGGGTCCTGGGACATGGTGGGTGATCTGTAGCAAGCTACAATTTGAATTGCAGTTTTGCCCATTGTTAGTTGCACGTGGATGATCTCTGAAGCATCGTGCTGTGCCACTAACCTGGAGGTGTGGGTATCCTTGATGAATATGGATCCGCCCCCGCCTTTTGTATTTCGGTTTGGGTTCTGTGGCCAAAATGTATGGTATGAGTTGTAGCCTGGTAGTGCTGGGGTGCTCTCTGGAGCCTTAAACCAGGTTTCTGTTACTGCACATATATCGATTTTCTCCATACCGAGGAGTGCCTCGAGTGCGTGCATTTTGAGGTTCAGACTTCTGACATTGAGTAGCACTGCCCTCAGTTTTTTGTTACTTGTGCTACTTACGGCTGTAGGTTTGCCTTTTGAGCCTTGCCTAAAAAAGGCACTATGGGGGTGACAAGAGCCTTGGCCAGTATTCAAAAGCCTTAGGGTGACAGGTGCAAGCCATCTCTAACGAAGCAGCGTGGCTTGTCGAGAATGTCATCCCAGGAGGACAGACTCTGGATCCCCTTTGAATGACACCAGAAACTTAGCCAATTGTTGAAATTGAGAATTTTTTCTTTATTCAGTGGTATCATTCTTGGTGAGGGCAGGATACTACTCAGGGTCAGGGTCATACCGGCCTGGGCTACTTGATCAGAGAGCTCTTCCATGTATCTTTTCATGTAGTCCAGAGAGGTATGGCTCAGGTCATTCACACCAACATGGACAATGACAGAGTCATATTTGTACTTGTTCTGTAGTGACCTAAGTGCTTGTGTTATGTGGCGGATCCTGCCACCTGACAGGCAGCTAACAGTAACCTTCTCCTTATTCAGCCTAGTGAGTGGGACATCAGTGTGCCTGACTATAGAGTCACCTATTATTAGTATGTTGGGTATGTTATTTTGCCTTAAGGGCTGTGATTGCATGACACACTGGTTTTGTGAAGTATGTGTTTCATGGTTTGTGTTGGGGGGTGGAGGTTGCTTGGATGTTTGCTTTGGAGGTCTCTGTTGGTTTTGCAGATTTTTAGTTAGAGTCTCCAAGTATGTTTTCATGTATTTATATGTGTTTTTTCTACTGCTGCTTTAATGGGTTTATGTGAGACTGGTGGTGTGATGCAAGTATTTACCTTCTCCTCTTGACTGTCTGATCCAGTCTTGGGTTGAGAGAGCTTAGCCTCCAGTTTGGCTGTATAATTGCATCTCTCGCATGTATTAGTGTTTGGTGGTAGAAGGAGGGGGTTGTCTGTGTACATGAGGCAGTTGTAACATTGCCTCAAAATGCCCAGATTCACCAGTTGGACTGGAGAGTACACCTGAAACTGCCCTTTGGACATGCCTGGATAGGTACAGTGAAGTGTTTTACTGGATGGCTGGTAAAGTCGAATAGAGAGCCTTGTCCTTCTGTAGTGCTAGGGTTTATAAGTACCTGCTATAAGTTTTGAGTAAGTGCCAGGCTGAGAAATGAGTGGCTTGTGTGCTTAAGTTGAAAGTTTGTCTAGTTCCAAGGGAAAAATTGAAGAGGAGATTTTGTGGAGCCGGGAATAGTTTTGCCCTATCTAACCGGCGCTGCCCGGCGCACAAAACCAGGCAAATACAATATTTATAGCAGGGAAATCAAAGAGATAGAAATGAGCCCAAAATGTCCAATAAACTACTAATTTCTGGACTGAAACCACTCCTCCAGGGACAGACAGGCTGCTCAAAGCTCCCCTGTCTCACAGGTGAACAGAGAACTTCCTTCTATCCAAGTAAGGTATGGGCAAACACAGAGATTTGTAACACAGCCCTGAATTCAGCACTAACCTGAAAACTGGGCTATACTAGCTTAGAAAGGTGGGAAACAAGCACATCTATATATATATATATATATATATATATATATATATATATATATATATTTTTTTTTTTTTTAGAAAATAAAGCAGATACACTCAAAAAACACTTTAAATGCACAGAAAAGGATACTTATTGTTATATATCTCAGATCAGAGTTGTAGTCAATGCCACTAGTAATAAAGTAGGAAGAAACACAAATGCAGTAAAAGCAGATGAATAAAGTACAATCTTTATATATATACATATATATATATATATATATATATATATATGTGTGTGTGTATATACATATATATATATATATATATATATAAAACCAATAGAAAACGAACAAACTGACTTAAACAAGTTACCCAATTAACCAGAAAAAAGCTCAAAACTGAGCCCTATTCCAGCAGTCTTTATGTTGCTAGATAATTCTGCAAAAATGAAATCTAAACCAATGCATAGAAAGTTAATTATAGATTATACGGAAGCAAAACAGTCACTATGTAAAACTAAATGGAGTGAGGTGTTCGGAGGAAAACTGCAGATGGAATGTGAAAAGTTTTGAAAGAGAAATTGTTTGAGTGTAAAAAATCAAAAAAAAAATGTTTAACATCAGGATCTAGGCATACAACATCAGGAGGATATACTTCCATAAGAACAAGACACCTGATTAAGATGAGAGACAAAAAATATAAGAAATGGAAGACAAGTCGAACTACAACTTTGAAACTGAAATAAACAAGCTGGACAAACAGATTAAGCATAGTGTGAGACAAGATCAAGAAAAATTAGAAGAAAATTTATATAAAGATATTAAGCATAATAGGAAACCTTTTTAAAGATACGCACAATGTGGAAAGAGTAAAGACCCACAGATTGATAAACTGTGCGCACATTCTGAAATTTATTCTCAGACACAACAGATAATAGATATATTTACAAAATCTTATTAAAACAGTCTGGCTCCACAAAAGAGGCAATAAGTTGTCCTAGTGACATCCAGGTAACCCCAGGTACTGGAATCATATTATATTGAAAAAGAACTGCATAAATTGGGCCCAAACAAAGCACAGGGAGGAGACAGAATTAGTAACAATGACCTAAGAACACTTCAGCAAGAACTTATGGTACCATTATATCTATTATTCACTAGGTCATATAAATATGGGGAGATTCCTCGAGGTTGGAGACGTGCTTTTTAAACCTGTCTTCAAGGGAAAGGGGAGTAGGACAATCCCAGAGTCATATAGACTCTTAAATCTACTTTCATTTTGTGGAAAAATAATGAAGAAGTTAATATTAGACAAGTTATTGTCAGAACTGAGTAGGCTGGGACTCAAAACCATATATCAGCATGCATATGTTGAAAACAGATCTATTACCACCTGTAACATGATTATTCATTTTTTATTTTTGGTCATTAAATTATTGGCTTTTTCACTTTCCAGTCTTCATTTTCTAGTGCTGTTTTTAGGTTTGTAGACTTTTATTATTATTTCCTGGTTTAATATAATAACAGCTATGAATAAAAAAATTGTGCTGTGATGTAATTTATATAGATTAAATTTCAGCATTTGACGGGGTCATACACAAAACATTGATCAATCAATTAGTACAACTAGGTATTGATGTACTTTTCATAAGATGGATGGCTGTATCACTTACAAATAGGACATGACAAGTATCATACAGCTACTGGACAGGTGAAATCCTTGGTTGCAGTCAGGGTGTCCCACAGGGCTCTGTCTTAGGCCCTCATTTGTTTAGATTGTATCTTTCAGACCTAACATTTTCACCTGCAGATAACATGAAATTGGGTAAACTGATTACATGTGTTACAGATATGGCATGTCTGCAAAATAACTTGACTAAATTTAACAAATTTCGGCACAGGAGAATAACATGCTGATAAATACATAAAAAATTAAGCATATGAGATTTGGGAGACATAAATTGAAAGGTGAATATTTAAAACAGAACTTAGTGATTTAAACTGTAGACTCATTTAAAGACCTGGGTATATGGGTAGATTCAGCTATGAGTTTTTCTGATCATATCAACCAATTGGTTAATGATAGTTATAGAAGTATAGGTTCTATAAAAAGATTTATAAAGTCTATGAAATTAACACTGATGAAGTCATTGTTTGTTAGTTACATTAGACCCGAACTTGAGTATGGAATAGCAATATGGAAACTGTATAAGAAAACAAGCATGAGTAAACTGGAAAGAATACAGCGGAAATATACCAAAGGTATCCATGGATATGAAAATTTAGGTTATTATGAAAGACTAAAATATCTGAACTTGTATAGTGTCTCTTATAGATATCTAAGAAGAGATCTTATTCAGGTATACAGGCCATTTAGAGACACTATCTCTGGGAATGTTTGGGGTTATCAAAAAGTACTAGAGAATCATCAGACAACCTATGTAGGAGATTCTATAGGAATGAGAAGTGTATTAACTAGTGCTATGAGAGAGCACCTGATGCATGGAGCAGACTACCAAATTACATTAAAGCACGTACTAGTTTAGATATTTTTAAGCACAGCCTGGACACTTATTATGGGAACAAGTGTTTTGGTAAATGTCAAGATAGAAGGGCATTAATGCCTATGCTTGAAATATTTGTATGTGTGTATGTATGTATGTATGTATGTATGTATGTATGTATGTATTGTTAGGCCCCATTAAAGCCATGTTTTAGCTTTAGAAGGCTCAGTGGCAACCTGCTCTTTGGTGATAATTGGCAGTAGAGTGTTGGAGGGCATTTTTAGGGGGATAACTGGGGGTAATGGGTAGGTGAGATTTGAGCTGAATTTGTCAGCCAGCAGATTTCCTATGTCTTCCAGCTGAGTATAGGTGAAGCCATCTACAACTAATTCTGCATACTGCTGGTGTGCCCTTAACTCATTCCTTCCAGTGGAGCTCTGGAAGTTTGCACTGTAACTTCCAAAGGGTGGAGTCTAAGCTTTTTGATAGAATCAGATTATAGGTTCCTAGATTCATAGGTTCATAGACTAGTAATAATCTAACTGCCCTTGTGGGCCACTTTAAGCCTAGCCAATTAACACATGTGAGAATCAGACCATGCACATTGTGTCTATAAGGCAAACAGCTATGCCATTATGCCAACCTCCCTCAAAGAAATGATCATATTATGGAACCACAGAGTTTACTAAAAACCTGGAGGCATCACCCAGCTGTAATGAATTGTGGACATAACTGAAAAATTCCTTATAGTTATCCTTAACTTTGGAGGCTATTTTTACCTCAAAGTCTGGTTTCAGAGACTTGACTAGTATCCCAGAGTCATTTGTTTAGACTAATGAGGGACTTATTTCTCTGTTGTGCAACTTCCCTCTTACTTCTTGACAAGACCTTCTTTCTTTTGTTGTACAACTTATTAATACTAGGGATCCACTAGGATGGCTTGTTTTTGCGGGTTGACCGATGTTTATTTCAGTCTGGTACTGCCATTTGTATGCAGTTGTTTATATGGTCATACAGGGCTTTTATGCATGCCTCTGCATTCATTTTCTGTGTTTTCTGGATTTGGGGGAGCTTGAAAACTAGCTATGCTGTCCATTTAATAGTTGGTAATTTACCTTAGAGAAGTTCTTAAAGTTTTTGGAGTTAGGTGGGGGGACTAGTTTTACCTTTATGTCAAGGAAGATCACTTTGTGATCTAATCTTACTAGTGAGGATATAACACTGGGGAGAGGGATGGTTGCAGCACTCTCCCATATTTGCACCAGCTCTAGAATATTTGTTCTCCTGTGGGACTGCAGACTGTTCCAAGGCATTTGAATTCACAAAGTCAAGAAATCTTTGGACCTGCATGTCACTCGTCATGTATGCCTCCCGATTAATGGAGGGGTAGTTAAAATCACCCATGAGTACGGTATCCGGCTAGATGGTTTCCCATGGTTAGTTGAACATGGAGTACCTCAAGCATATCATATTGTTTGACCAGCCTTGAGGTGTGTTTATCCATTATGTAGATGGATACTCTACCTTTAGCTCTTTCATGTTCAGTGGGTGATTGGAATGTATGAAAGGCATTATAGCCATGCACAGCTGGAGTGCTTTCCATGGCTTTGAACCATGTTTCAGTAACTGCATAGACATCAGCATTCTCCTGGGTGAGGAGAACTTCAAGGGAGTGCAGTTTCTAATAACATCATCCTTGGAGATTGTAGAATGCTGCTCAGTGCTAGGCTCATACCTGCATGTGACACATATTCTGAGAGCTCAATCATGTCTCTCTTTGTATAGTTCAATGAAGTATGTTTCAGGTAATTCATTCCCATATGGTCTATGACTGAGTCATACTGGAACTTAGCGATAAGTGACCTGAGTGATTGTGTGATCTGGCGAATCCTGGCCCCTTACAGGCAAATAACTGTAATCTTCCCCTTATCTAGCCTGGTAAGAGGACATCAGTGTGTCTCACAATGGGTTCTCCTATAACCAGAATATTAGGTCGTGGAGTGTTTCATTTTGTGGGCTTGGTAGTTGAGGTACAATGTGTTGTGATGAGAATTGTCTTGTTTGTGTATATGCAGAGTTTCTGAGGAATGCACCTGAGAGGCCTTTGAGATTTCGGTAAGTTACATGTGAGCACCTCCACATATGTGGGTCTATATATGTGATCCTTTGTGGGTGTGGTGAGTGATGTGTCTAAGTCCCTGACAATCTTGTTTGTCACTTTTTGTGTCTGTATTTGAGAGTCTAGCCACCAATGTCAATGTGTAACTACATCTGTCACATATTGTATTTGAATGTTCAAGAATGAAGTAGTTGTCAGTGTACACAAGGCAATTGTTACATTGCCTCAGGATGCCTATGTGCACCAAGCTGGATGCAGAGATGGCAGGAAAGTGCCTGTCCATGGTTGCAGGTCCTAATGTCTACTTGAAAGGATAGGAGTGGAGGGTGTTTGTAACCAGATGAGGGAAGTGCGCTTACATAGTGCAATCTGCATCTGACCTAACTATTGATGCTGCCCAGTGCCAAATTAGATGCTGTCTGAGCACCAATAGCCCTGGGTGTTATAATAACATAACTAGTACAGTAAAGTGTCACAGTAATGAAAACAAGCAATGTTTCCAGATGCTTGCATCTGTACAGTGCACTGGCACAGCTAACAGTTCAGTGCAAATGTGCTGAATTTATACCAGCACTGAAAATATAGAAAATTGACTGAGCCCTCTGGCTAATATGATGACTATGCTTAGAACCCTTTTGTGTGCTTCCCCACTCAGCTGGACCAGGTAAACACATACTGCTACTACACGGATAACCCCAGTCATCCTGATTTAAAAAAAGAAAGTAAATGAGTGTCTGGATTGAAATGCTGCCACAAGCAAACTTAAAGATAAAGATACAGCAGTATACTTTAAACAGCTTATTAAAGTGTGGTTATTCAATAAAAAACATTTCACTTTGTAGAAATGAGCCAAGAGCCACTCAATTGTACAGTATTTATAAAAGCACTAAAAACAAGATAAACTGAGTAATAAGCCCTCCAGCCAATAAAAGTACGTGCAGAAATCTCAAGTGTTTCTCTAACATTAACAGACCAGGCTACCACCCAGTGCCACTAGATGGAAAATACACTGACCTCTTGATGTAAAAACACAGAAAAGTGTTTGCTATAGTGTAAAAATACACTACTTTATCCAAAAGCTAACCAGATAATGAATTCAAAGTAAGTAAATCAGTAGAACAGACAATGAGATGCAGAATGCACTATTTCAAAATGAATACAAGGAAAAGCAAATAGATAATTCCAGATATCAACAGCAGCATAGAAAGGGAGGAACTTATAAAGCTCAATTTATACTAAAGATGGGCAGCATAAGATCATCAGGTTTAGGACGCAGATCAAGAACTGGAAGAGTGGGTGAGAAAAATAACTAACAGGCAATCACCAGCAGTGCTTCTATTCATGCAGGCTTGCAGGCTTGTTAGAAAAAAACAAATGCACAAAAATTCACTGTGTATTCAAGTATCACCAAGAAATAGTTTAACCAATGAAAAAAAAATGCGAAATGTGCATCTTAGATAACTGAAATGTTTCTCTCTCACATAGAACACAAACACCAGGCCAAGCAGATTTCTTAAAACAGAAACCAAAATGGAGCAGGTAAAACAGAAAACAGAGGTTTAAGCAGCTCACAGACAAAAAATATAGGTTACTTTCCTCACTTAGCAGGGAATCACTAGCAGTGCTTATAGTTATGCAGGCTTGCAGTCTTGTCAAAAACAAATAAAGACCCAGAAGTTTACTGTGTATTTAATTATTAGTCAAGAAACAATTTAACCAATGAAAAAAATGTGAAATATGCAGCCTAGATAATTAAAGTGTCTATCTCTCATATAGAACAATAACACTAGGCCAAACAAGCTTCTTAAGTGATAACATGGCAAAATTTCAAGCCCCATAAACCCCAAGAACACTGCTGTCTTTTTGGAACTGTTCTCAGAAACACTATACAAGCATGTTATTTGTTGCATAAAGGCAGTTGTACGCACCAGGAGTAAGTACAGGACTAACTCAAAAAACAAGCCACCCTGCTGATATCACAACATCAATAGGTTCTATAACAGAAGGAGGAAAATCTTGTCAAAATGCTAAACATAGGTTCTATAACAGAAGGAGGAAAATCTTGTCAAAATGCTAAACAAACAACTCAGAGAAAAAATAATTTCTACCAAAACCAAATTTGAAGTAAACTTCCACAAGGCATTATTTAGCTATATCCGCCATCTCAAAAGCAATACAAAATTGTGTGCAGAGGTAATTTTTAATAGAGGCGCCTATACTGAGCCAGAATATATAGCAAACCTACTGATATATTAATTCATCTATAACTTTACCCCTGTCTCTCCTCAACCTCTTCTCAGGTAATACCATCAAATATAACTCCCCCTACTATCACTATGGAACAGGCTTTCAATCCACTAAGGCCAAGAACATTGCATCATCAGGCCAAGACAAAATAAAAGGATGTCTTCTAAATAGCATGAAACATAACCTATCAGGCCATATGACATCACTATTTAACTGTAGCCTCCAAACAGGCTTCGAGCATAATGAATGGAGAACAGTCATCCCTCTGCACAAAGGTGGGCCATCTACAGACTCTGGAAACTACAGACCTATAACTCTCATTAAAGAAGTGTCATAACAATGACTAATAATAACATAGGCAACCTCCAGACTCTGGACCCAACCCAGTTTGGTTTTGTCAAGGGCAGGTCCTGCATACTCAACCTGGTGGACTTCTTTGAGAAGGTTACCAAAGCAATGGATGCAGCCAAAATGGTTCACACTGCCTACCTTGACCTGGCCAATGTATTTCACACAATACCACACTCAGACATTGCTGACAGACTGAAGAGTGTAGGTATAAACCCTTATGTCACCCAGTGGATAGCCAGCTGGCTCACAGACAGGACCCAGGAAGTTAGAACTGGAGAGTCCACCTCTATAAATTATACAATATATATATATATATATATATATATATATATATATATATATATATATATAAAATTATTTTTTCACATTTACTTCTCTGAAGTCAAGGCCAATGTCAAAGGCCTCTGGCTGACCAAATTTTCAGATGGTTGCAAATTAGGAGCAGTCATAGAATCCCCCACCAACAATTATGTTCTCTAGGAATGGCTGACACAGACAAATAACTTGTGTCAGAGCCAAGGACTAAAACTAAATGCTATGAAATGCATAGTATTACCTTTTGGGAAGTTATCCCCCACTAATAACTATCATTTTGACAACACACCTATAATGGTCTACCCAGTAGTCAGAGACTTGGAGGCACACATACACAGTACTTTAGCCTTTGACCATCATGTGTCTACAGTAGTGGGGAAAAATTCCATGTTGTGTAACATATAAACAAAGGTATGGCACCTAGTTCCATGGAGATCATTGTTCCACTGTGTTCAGCATTCATCAGACCTGTCATTGAGTACAGCACCCCCTAAAAGAAGGTGGCAATGGTGTAACAGGTAGCACCCTCACCTTTGTGCAAAAGGCAGTGGCTTTTATGCCCACACCAGATAGATTAATTGATGACACTGCGGTACAGCATAAGGGAGGTGCTGTACACCTGAGTGTGCCATCCTTCAGATAAGACATTAAATCAAGATCCCATCTGCTTGAGTTGGTAGTAACTTGGGTGAATGTAAAAGATCCCAGGGCACCTACTGAAAAGAGTAGGGGTCATTTAATTAATACAACATAAACAAAATCATATTTGCATATTTACAAGTATGTGTCAATGAGTCTATATTACTTCATTGAAAGATTGGAAATGCCGTTCATCGAACCTCCCTCACCCCCCACACCCCCTGCTAATATATATATATATATATATATATATATATATATATATATATATATATATATATATATACCAACTCTGTGATTGCACTACAGTGGGAAAAGAGCAAATTTTCAAATCCAAACTATAATGCGATCTCAGTCAGAATGGTTCGATGAACGTCATGTTTGATAAAATGCAGTCCGAAATACTGTTTGTTGATCTTATTCTTCGCTGAAGTAATAAGGACCCCATATCAGCACATTTCTGTATGCTCTCATCATTATTATTTTTACATAGTTGACCCCCATTCCTTTCTTCCACAGCCAGAATCTAATATTCCACAATATATCAGCCAAAATCTTTTTCCCATTAAACAAAACTTCATTCAGTCTTTCATTCCAAATAACCAATATTACATAAAATAAATTATCTGCCTTCTCACATATTCTTCCTTCTTGTTTCTGTAATAGCCGTACATAATCATAGTCATATTTATATTGTTTATGCCATTAATATTCTTCCTTGCACAACTTTTTCCAGAGTTTCACCAATCTTTTACATTTCCCTCCCCACAATATAAACATATCCTGACCCCATCTGCAAAAATGGGAAAAGGGGTTGAGGAAGAATGGATGGATTTCAACTTTCTGTTCATATGGCATGTTCCCCTTTACCAGTGACTTATGTGTTACCAGTCTCCACAGGAAATTCTGACACTCTACAATCTTAGTACACCACTTTTTCTTTAATTTAGTATCTTTTTTCATTTCTTATGTTAAAATTATCCCATGAATTTGCATAATACTATTGTATCATCACATTACTTTACCACATCCTTCTATTCACCATTATATCATCAATTTTTATGTCATGTGTTAGTATTTTTTTCTTGATAATTTTATTTTCTTCATTTATATAATATTTATATTTTTTTCTTATTCTCATCAACTCCCAAAATGTTTTGAACTTATATTAAAAATGTTCACTATTAATTTGTCATTATCTTTATTTGCATACTTTCAGGCTCTATATAAACCTAAAGAAGCTGAATAAACAACAGGATTGAATATGATCAATCCCCCTTCAGTTTAATTCCTATACAACACATCTCTGTTCAATACGTTTGATATTAAATCACATATAAAAGAAAACATTAATTGCACAATTTATTTTCATATTTTCTGGAATCATATAAACATTTGACATATATGCTATTTTTCCCATTAGAACAGAATTCACCAGATAAACCTATAAGTCCTCCACATAAGACATATTTCTTTAATTTCTTTTATCAAATCTTCCCATTGCTTCATACCTATATCATGTCCCCAAATTTTATTCCTAGCAAAGATACTATATTCACTGTAAAATACACCCCTCCACTTTTCACAATGTCAGCCCAAACCCTTTCTTTTATTTTTATTCAAGGCAATTTCCATTTCCTTTAAACAAACATTCAAACAAACCAACACTTTCATCGTCCACATTTTATTCTTAGCAAACAGAAGTACATCATCTGCAAATTTCAAAACTGTAGGAATCACTTCCTTTTGTATCATATCTCTAGCATTTTCCTTTTGTAAGCTGCTTCACTCACTATCCCATTCATTTGTAATGCAAAGAATGTCCCACTCATGGGACTTCCTTGTCTTATACCACAATTCATGCATATTTGTTTATTCAACCACCCATTCACCAACACTCTCACTCTATTATTTTGATATGCTGGCATACACACTCTCCTAATTCTAACCTGTTCCATACTTTTCCATAACATCCTTCAAACCATCATGTCCTTCTGTATCAAGTGCCTTGGTAATATCACCTACCACAAGTTTCACATCTTCACTTTTCCTATAATATCATCCACAATTTCTCAAACCACCAGTAATAACTCTTGGCATCCCTTTACTTTATGTGATCCCTTCATAACTGCGGTGCTTCCCTCTCTCCAAACTCATCCTACAATTTCTCTTTTATTTTTTTTTTATTCTCTTTCCTATTTTAATACACTCCCTTTCTTGCATTACCTCCATCCATATTGCTGAATGATCTGAAAAACATGTCTCTACTGTCAGCACCATCTGCTACACCCAAGCCTTCTGATAGAACATAATCATTTTAGATCCAATTACCTCTCTTCTGTAAGTCAGTTTACTTTTATTCCAGACAGCTAACTTACCATATGCTATCAATTCTTGTATTTTTAACATCTTTCCCTTTCTTTTTACATTTCCCATTAAATCACAAAGTCCCCTGCAATAATCATTTTCATGTTAACCACCATATAATCAAATATTTGATGAAACAGATTCTCTCTTACTTGCTATTTGTATATGCTTATAATTATATAATTCTATAAACATACTCTTTCAACCTTATATCCACAGCAGTTAACCTTCCCATCCTTACCAGCATTAAACCTAATATTTGTACTTTTCTACAGCATACAGCTACTCCAGAACAGCATTCTCTTCCTAAATTCCATATTGTTTTTCTACCCCAACACTTCAGAATGTCAGGAATGTTATTTCCTCTATAAGAATAATATCTACGTCACACTTGGAGCACACCATTGCTGTATGGTATCCCTACCTTCTTACAATATTAATAATAATATTCACATTTACTGAAAGCACTCTAAAATTAATACTTTTCCTTTCAAAGTTTAATGGAAGTATTTTAAATGTTTGTGGCGATATATTTTTAAATATTATTTTCCTCACTCTTACCTTAGCACCTGTCAGATTTCTTTTCCTAACATCCTTTACACCCACTTCACAGACATTTCACTTATCACTTTACATTTTTTCTTCATTTTGAGACTATCAGTGCAGTTCCATTCATCCTTATGAAATATCACATTTTTTATCTAAATCATTTTGTATTATTTCATCCACTTTTTCTTTAACACCCATTTCTCCTACTTCCTCATTACTTTCAGACATTACAATATTGTCTTTGTCATCCTGCCCAAATTCCCTTCACTTTTACACATTCTTCATTCCTTTTTACACGTATTCATCATATGACCTTTTCCGCTTCACTGATTACATCTTATTTTTGGGCACTCGTTTATCTGATGATTGAAATAAGTTTTCGGATGTCCCATATACCAAATTGTTACTCTGTTATCATCTACATATATATCACTTGTTAAATGCTTTACGGCATCTTTTTTTATATTTTAAAATAACATCCACTTCCCACCATTCATTCTAAATACCCCTTAAAATTTTAACTTTCACAATATCAGAAACTGAATAACACATAAATTAAAAATCATTTTAACATCTTTTAACTCAATTTCATCAGTACAAAATTGAAAAAAAACACTTTTAAATTGTGTCCCTTGCCTGGAAAATAAAAATTAATTTCACAGGTAACAATCTTCCTTTTTTTCACAAATAAACAAAACATTTCCATTAAGCCTTCAGTCTCAAATATGAAGTCAAAAATGTCTCTTTCCTCAAAAGAATCAAGGTGTATTTTGCTTCAAAACTAAAGGTAACACTACATTATCCCACATAAAATATCTATCATTTCTTCTTTTGTCTTTCATAGCTAAAGAACAATTTTTTTTTTCTTTTTAATAAAGTTTACAGTACCTTTTTTCTTCCAACTGTATCACCCTATGATTTTCCAGTTTGAACACCACCTCTAACCATATGTCCATCCATCTCATGACTCATTTCCTTTCCTCCCAAGCCCCTGCCCATTTCCAAAACTTGTCCCATCCTATTGTACCACAAAATCTCAGATACTTCTCCAGGTTCACTTTTGTTCAATAAACCAATCAGTTTTTTTTTTTAATCAGGCAAACCTACAAAAGCAATTTCAGTTACAACAACTTCAAAAACCTGAGGTTTAAAGTCAGCTAAATGCTGACTATTTGTACTGTCTATTGAAGCACACTGCTATCACCAACAGAACAACTATTTTCTCCCTCTGATACTACACAGCTTCTCCTAGCTGCCTCCACACCAGGAACAGAAGAAGGAAGTGCAGCACCAAAAATATTCCACTCACAACGAAAGTTTGGAAAGTTCCCCAATGTCCTCACCAAATTTCCCCTAGAAACCTAGTATTGTAAATACCACTTCAGGCATCCCCTGAAAAAAAGTCATTAGCCTATTGTGACTAAAGTGGTCAAGATGATAAATAAACTAATTAAATAAAATAAAATAAGGTGAGAACAGTATTAGCAGCTGTTTCATTATGCGTTCCAGTGCTAATAATGATTTTTCCAGGAATTTATATTAATATTAGATCCATATATGTAACTGATGTTGCTATATATGAGAATAGCAATCATATCCAGTGTTCCATCATTGTGTTCCAGCTGTCTGAAGTAAAGCTGAATTCTCTTCTCTCTCTATCACAGACAAGTACTATATTGTCTATGTAAAAAAACATTCCTGCTGTTTGTAAAAAAATACTTCTGCTCAAGTCCAGAAGAATTGCATAAACAAAAATACAGTGCATTCAAGATAAACATTTTTGTGAGCACTCTTAACATGTATGCTGCACTGTGAATGCCTGAACAGTTTATATCAACCAGTACCCAACTAATAAGCATTATTCTATACAAACATTTTCTAACCTGTTGTAAGAAGTTGGTAGTATCATAAATGTATTTTTTTCTACAAGGGGTTTAAAAATTTGGTCCAAAAGATTTCTTATAATGTACCATAGGAACATTTTAAGATATGGTTCGGATGGCAATTTAAGATACAAACTTTTTTTATATCTTTATCATTTAATAGTCTCGAGTCCCTGCTACTTTTGTGAGCTGCACATTTAAATGATCCAGGCAGTAAAACCTTTAAAGGGATATAATCCTCCATTTGTGATAACATGAAACATTTATTTTTATACTTGTCTCTGTCAAACAAAACTAAACTACTCCTTGTCAACAGGGTGTAGTATCTTCTTGTCTTTGACATAAATAAAGTTTTATAGTTCATGTCTTTATGCATACAGTATGTGGATTACAATGATGCTTCTGAGCTTTTAAAGGACTGTTCTCGTGTACTGATTCCCTCAAAAGTATAACATTTGTTGTACTCCAAGAGGCATAAAATCAGACTTCTCTTTCAATTTAGGAGATGCAGTTTTAGTGTACTTAATTAAAGGTTCTTATTTCATAGGATCATAGGATCATAGAAGATTACTAGGCTATCAGCCTGGAGGTCATTACAAGCCTAGCCATTTCATCCCAGTGTAATACATAGTAGTGGATGCTCATGCTCAGGAGGGCTGTGGGCACTATTCCGGGCAAGAATTTATGGTGCCCCATCCACTCTTTCAGGTTCCTTTTGAACAGTGTCATAGGGGTGCTGTGTTTCACACCAATAGGTAGCCTATCAAAGATGCAGCAGTCACTTGGAGATAAACCTGTCCCTCCAGCATGTCCTATTTAAGTTGCAGGCCATATTTAGGTCCCTGAAATGGGTGGCCCTAGTCCCATTTGATTTATGAATATGCAGCAAGTTCATTATATTTGGGTTTGAGATTGCTCTGTAAGCCAGACATAAGTCTCCCCTAAAAAGTCTACACAATATAGAGTAAAGTGACAGGAAATTTAGTTGGTCTGTGTACAGCATTTGCTGGAGTCCCTTGATCTTCTTTGTTAGAAACCTCTAAGGTCTCTCCAGTTGCTGCAGGTGGTTTGTATCGTACGTGCTGAATGGGACGTTATACTCAATTATGAACCAGATTAGTGCAGAGAATAGATTGTTATAACCTCTTTTGCTCTCAAGGCGATGCCTTTACTAATCAAGTGTGCTACATAGAAAGCCTCCCTTACTACAGTAGCCACATGGTGGTCAAAGTTAAGGTTGCATCAACAAGTCCCTTACCACTTAATGGGTATTTAGTGTACAGTTGTTGATTTGATATTGTGAAGGGACATTGTTAGTGCTGAAGGGAATGATGCATTTCTCTGCATTCAGTTTGAGACCATGACTAAGACACTAGTCGTTGGTCTATGTAAGACCCTCCTGGTGTATACTGACATCATTTGGGGATTCAGTGATTGCACCTAGTTTACAGTTGTCTGCAAACTTGGTCGGCCACAACCCCTTAGTTTTGATCTGAACTTCTGATAAGTATATACCAAACATTAAGGAGCCCAGCACTCACCCCTGTTGCACTCCACTCATAAAAGGTCTGCTGGTTCATGTGGAATCACCCACTTTGATAGTGTGTGTCTGGTTTGTAAGCCAGTTGGCAACCCAACATACAACAAAGGGGTTTAAATTCAGTTTGCTAAGTTTATTAGTAATGCTTGAGTGTGGGATTGTGTTGAAAGCCTTTGCCAAGTCGAGGTATGCTGTGTGCACAGATTTGCCCTCGTCAATAGACCTAGTCACATTTTCAAAGAAATCCACCAAGTTTAACAGGCAAGATCTGCCTGTGATGAAGCCGAATTGGGTAGGATCTAGGGTTTGGAGGTCACCCGTGTCTTTATTTATTTATGAGGTCCATAATGATAACATTCCATTGCCTTATAGATGAGGCTGATCAGGCTTATGGGTCTGTAATTCCCTGGGTCTGTTGCTAGGCCACATTTGCAGAGGGGAATAACTGTTGCTGTTCTCCCTTCCGCAGAAGCAAAGACAGTCTGGGATGCCATGAGAGGGAGTTTTGGAGCAAGGTTTATGATAGGTTTGGAGGAGATAGGGAAGTGAAATTTTCACCAGACCTATCCGCTAGCCAGTTTGCTATCTTTGCAGGGTCAGTGTGTGATACCGTTCATCACTAGTTCTGCACAATGCTTCGATCCTACCTTTTAGGCTACGTATGTAGCTATAAAAGGCCTTATGGTTATCCTTGGCTGTTCTAGCTAAGTTTTTCTCAAAGAAGCCCTTAGAGGATTTGACAAGTTGTCTTATTTGCCTGTTGAGGCTGTGAAGGGTGCTTTTCCATTGTTGGGGGTCTCACCTTTGTTTTCATGGAGAAGTTTCTGCATTTATTGCCAAGTTTGTTGATGTTGGATGTCCACCATGGCGGCTTGTTTTTACTTGAGGCTCTGGTTTTGATTCTTTCTGATGCAGCCAAGTCTATACATTTATACAAGTGATTGTACAGGGCTTTAGTGTAAACTTCGGTGTAGTTACCTCTTCCAGCTGGTGGTGGGGCTCAGAATGCATTTATACCTTTAGCTAAGAGGGTATAGTTTGCTTTGGTGAGGTTTTGTAGTCTGATTTCACCCTTTTTGAGTTCTGGTGTTAGTGTCAGCTCGAAGGTGACTGATTTGTAGTCTGATTTAACTAATGAGGGTCCAACAGTTGTAGTAGTGAATCCGTTTGACATGTTACTGAGGACCAGATCTACTAGGTTTGTTCCTTTTGCTGGGGTATGAAAACTTTTTCTAGGGCTTTTGAGTTAACAAAGTCAAGGAACTTTTGCGCTATGAGGTTAAGGCTATTGTGGGTTTCCCACTTGATGGTGAGATAATTGAAATCCCCCATAACCAGAGTGTTCAGTAATATTGGATTGTCTTCAGTTTGGGCAAGTAGGCTTTGTGCTAGTCACAGCCCATGGAGGGGATCTATAATTGTTTTGACCTGAATTGGGGTCTTAACCACCGTAACCTGAACTTGGAATAACTCCATAGATTTGTCCAGTCTAACTAGATGGGAGGTGAATTTATATTTAATATAGACAGAAATAATACCTCCTTTGGTTCTCACACATTCATTTTGTAGTCTGAAAGTGTGGAAGGATTGTAGCCTTGCAAGGCTAGGATACTCTCTGAGGTCTTAAATCAGGTTTCTGTAACTGCACAGATGTCTAAATCTTCCAGTGACAGAAGTGCTTCCAGGGTGTTCAGTTTTTGGTTTAAGCTCTTAACATTTAGCAGCATGACCCTTATTTTGTTATGATTTGCAAATTTCACTTCAGTAAGTTTGTTTTTGAGACCTTGCCTAAAAAAGGCACTATGGCGGAGGCAAGAACCTTTGCCAGCAGCTGAAACCCTAGCGGTGTGAGGTGCAAACTGTCTCTGGCAAAGCAGGGAGGCTTGTCAATCATAGCTCCCCAGGCTGATAGGAACTGAATCCCCTTTAAATGACACCAAAAACTAAGTCAGTTATTGAAATCAATCATTTTTTGTTTATGTTGTGGCATCATTCTAGGTGACTGTAGTATGCTGCTCAACACTAGGGACATACCTGCCTGGGATACCTACTCAAAGAGCTCAGTCATGTCTGTCTTCTTATAGTCCAGTGTGGTATGTCTAAGGCTGTTCACTCCATCATGAACTATGACAATGTCATGAAGGAACTTGCTGTTTAGAGACCTGAGTGCATGCATGATCTGATGAATCCTGGCACCAGACGGCAGCTGACTATGACTTTCTTCTTGTTCAAACTGGTGAGTGGGACATCTTTGTGTCTCACTATTGAGTCTCTAATGATAGAAAATTTATTACACCTTATGGGCTTGGTAGATTAGACACTGGTGTTGCTATGTGTCATGGGTGCTATGGGAACTGTGTTAGCTGTAGCAGTCTTGTGTTTTGGAGGTCTCTGGTGTCTCAGTAGATCTTTTGAGAGAACCTCTGTGTATGTTGGTTTTTGTATGAGTAGTAGTTCTATGTGCATGTACCATAGTGGTGGGTAGGTAGACAGCATTTTCTGTGTTACTGTTTTGAGTACGAGAGAGCATGGATTCAAGGTTCTTGGTGTAGACACATCTCTCACACTCTATACTAAAGTGAGTTATTAGTAGAGGGTTATCAGTGCATATGAGGCAATTGCTGCACTCCCTCAAGAGACCCTAATCAACAAGGTTGACAGGAGAAACAAGGTTGGTCCAACTGTCCATAATGCTAGGTTGAAGACTATTGTCACTGAGGGGACTTTTCAGGGTCAATCAAGGAGCTGAGTCGATGAATATTTCTGTCTGCCTTTTTTTTTTTTTTTTTTTTTATAGTTTAATAGGTTTCAGCTCATTAGTAGTATTTCTTTGACTGGGAAAGTACTAAAGATGAGGGCTACACTAATGTGCTATAGCTGTAGCTAAGGGAAAAACTGTGCACAATTGAGAGGAAGCTTGTGATGCTGCATGATGTGTAGACAAGCAGCATGACTCTTATGGCTCAAATTCAGGGCTTAAATACTAGAAGCTAAAAACTTGAAAAAACTTTAAAAAGGTTCAAAAGAACCAATGAGGATGCTTACTCCAAGTGCTAGACCAACCACCCTTCACCACACAGGTTCCAATCAGCACAATCCTCACATAAGAGTGGAGAAAGGCCCCTTCCAATCATAAATGGCCTGGAAAACATGCTGAAAACAAACAGCCACTATAAACAGACCCAGATGCAGCAAACTTTTATCTGGAATAGCTACCCTAGTTTCCATGGGAACCACTAGAGAATATTTAACACAGCATAGAAACAGCAGTGAGACACTGAAAAAAACATTTAAAACAGCAGAAAATCAACAAGGAGATGGTAAAGAATGTTTTACGAACAATCAATTATTTTAACACTGCTTGGCAGAAAAAACAGAACAAGCAGAATAGATTGCTTTGCAACAGGGAAAAGCACCAGCAAATACTTAACAAACAGTGAAAATAGCA
Organism: Protopterus annectens; assembly: GCF_019279795.1. NCBI lineage: Eukaryota > Metazoa > Chordata > Ceratodontiformes > Protopteridae > Protopterus > Protopterus annectens. Next base: position 1,434,260,667 of record NC_056735.1, on the reverse strand, counting down.
AAAACAGCTTTGTAAACAGTGAAAACAGCAATAACATTTGATTTACCTTACAAAGAGGATTACTGGCCTCAAACAGATGCCCTACGCAGATCGTCTCAAAAAACTCCAGCTTTACTCCGTCGCATATCACCTACTCAGAGGCGTTCTCTGCCTAACATCTAAACTGTGTCAAACCCAGAGCTGTTGCACATGCTCCATTTAAAGAAATCCCAATCCCTCTGAGCTACATGCTCTAGGGACCTAAACCTTGTCACCACAATAAACAGAACATGCCAGAGGGATAGATTCCTGTCCCAGAGACTTCCCATACTCTGGAATAAACTGCCTATCTATATCAAACAAAGCTCCTCATTAGCACTCTTCAAAAAAAATCTTGATGATTGGATGGGAAATAGGAAATTCACCCCGGGGATCACCTCTGTGGCTCTGCTCGACAGTGGCATAGGAAAATAATTTTCTTGGGTGGCAAAAGCCAGGGTACCTTTTTGGCTGGGCTTGTATAGGCCCCAGGGCCGATAGCCTAGTACCTACCTGTGAACCTATTTAACAGACACAGTAAGGCAGACAATTGCTATACAACAGTATAGATTAATCCACTGTATATAAATACTATTAAAGTAGGTGGCAGGCAATGAAAAACTGTAGTAAATAGTGTAAATAAATAAATAAGCAAAAAAACAGACAACCTATATTTTTTGGAAGCTCAGAAGCCTCTAGTCATCTGATATCTCAGCTCAGAGTTGTGGCTGGTAGTCCACCTCAGTTCATCTTGGTACAAACAAGCTGTTCTTCATATACCTATTGCACGTTTTTAAACAATTTATGATTTGAATTCTTCTTTTCCTTAACCAAATACCAATAACTTTCAAACTATAAACTGAATGAAATTTTATTATTTCCCAAATATCCTGCAGTGTTTGGTGAAAAGCTAGGCAAAAGATGATGAACCTCTTCCAGTTCAAAAACATAGCAATTTCATGTATACAGAGCAAACATGCACCTATATTTAACTCCATTACCACTTTTTCACTATAACCCGAACCTCCACTTGTACTCATCACTACTTTATTTCCAAAGTAAACCATTGTTTTCCTAAATATAAAAGGATGCTGTCTTTCCCTTATATAAATGTCACCTAACATCCATTATTTGTCTTATCACAGTGTATTCTATCCAAGTATCTACCACACCTATTCAATTCATCTGGTTCTCCAGTACAGTTATTGGCTAGAGTGCCTTCTGTATGGACTCTGCAGGGTCTCTCTGTGTTTGCATTGGGCTTTTTGGAGAGTTTCCTTTCATATCCGAACTGTGAGAAACACAAGTGAATTAGCAAACGTGTAAGTTGCACATGGGTGTGAGCACATGTGCGCGCGTGTTTATGTGTTTGTGTGTGTGTATTACCTCATACAGTGTGTTGCTGCCACATTTGCAATGAACTTCCATACCCTACACCCACTGAATGCTGGGATAAACCAAGGCTCCCCTGCATTCCCTCATTAAATGAAATTAGCATTTGAAAAATAAATGAATAAATGATTTTTTATTAAAAGCATTGTCCAAATATCAATTCAACTTTGTCTGAAAATTACTGGTGCCCTTCTACCACAACACTCTGACCATTTTTCTCATAAATATGCTGATTTATTTTTGTATCATTTATGACTTGCTTAGGTAGTTTCCTCATCTATCCCTAGAAAATTTTCAGTATTTCTATCTTGTTTTATTTGTTTTGAAACAGTGATGCTTTGTGTCATTAATTTACCAGTGAAATAAGTCATTCATTCTTGGTACTGAGCTTTTCTTCTCACACCTTTTAATGCAAGCATCCAGTGCGTAGCTGATCCTTCCTGATTACTAAAATAAAAATAAGTTGATATAAATTTAGCTGGTTCTGTGGTATGAAGGGATGAAGCTGTGATTACAACCCAAATTGTCTGGGAATGAATAATGATGTGGGTAGCAGGGGCTGGCATGGAAGGATGGAAATGACCAACTGACACAAACTGGCTCAACCGTCCTGAAGAAAAGCAGTACATATTGGCTTGCTGCAGTTTTGATACCTGGTGGAATAAGGTTGTCATCCCTATGGTAGCATGAGGGCCTCAATAGACAGGTCTCTCAAACAGTATTGTCATTTGCTGAAGAGAGCCTAGTACATGGGTAGAAGAAGCATGTGGGTATCGATGAATTCTGCATAGTGGATGCTGCCATCAAGTGCAAATGGACAAGCGTCAATAAGCTAATAAAAACCCTGATTCTTCCTAGATGACAGCCTTCCAAACATTTTTCCTGTCCAGGAGGAACAACCTAGGTGGTTGAGTTTTGTGACGACTGCTAATTTATGTGTAACAGGTAACAAAATAATTAGACAAAAACAGTTTTGCCAACATTCCGCTCCTACTGTGCTTTGTATTAAGATCTCACCTTAAGTCATAGTCTTCTGTCTTTTCTTCTTCCTTACTTTGGCTACCCTAGTTCTTTCCACTCCTCTTTCTATACCTCATTACCTCATTCAGTCTTCTTTATTCTTTCCTTAGTGCTTAATCCTAAGGAGATAAGGGCCTTAAATGCAGTCTGCAAAGAGCTCCCTGCACAGTTTCCAGAGTTATCCACTTAGCAATCTATCCCCAAAATCGTACATTTGTTTGGTCCTTCCTATCTGTTGATTCTAAACCATAGCCTTCAGCATGCTTCTCATGTCTCTCCACTTTTGAAAGTGAGGAATGTTGTGGCTCCTACTGCTACTGATGCAGGGTAATTGTCCCATCCACCTGTTTAGGTCACCATAGTGTATTCTGCTAACAGCAGTTTTATTCCCATAGTATAGATATAATGTTTGTACAGCTTTAAAGCACACAAGGGTTGTGTGAGGGGCACAAGGTCTACAACTGTCAACATCTTCTCCCTAGTCCATTCCAAATGCTTACAGACTTCATTCGTCCAGACAAAATCATTTTGTATAACATTCTGCAGACGGTGGCTATAGAAAAGGTTTATTTTCTACTCCCAATTCTTTCTTCTTATGAAGGAAAAATACAACTCGGAGGTGATTTCAACCATTTGTCTTTAAACACACATCAAAAATGTTACAGGATAAAAAACATTTTATACATTTCTTTTCTTGGATTGTTACTTTAGCTCTCAAAGACACAAAAAGATGCACAATCATTTGTAGGTAATACAGGAGATTTCTCAATTTTCAGGTGCATCAAGAGAATTTTTAGTTCAGAATTCATCCTTTGGTTTACATGGTTCTCCCAGACCTTTTTTCAAATTTCTTATACGTACAACAGCAATACTGAAAAATCAAGACCTTCATGTTTTCTAAGTACCTTGATAATCAGCTTACTTAGAAGCAGTTGAGATGGTCTTTTGAATGATTTAGGCAGAGTAATTCACTTTTTCACCCACCTAGGACTGACATTCCTGAAAGAGAAAAAAAATCCTTCACCTTGCCATTAAAATCTATTTTAGAATTGTTACAGGATGCAATTCATAAAACAACATTTATTTTTAAACAGAAAAATAAAAGAGATAATGTTCTTATTTTAATTTGTATTCAGACAAATATACTTATCCACAAAGACTTTTTTCTAGAATCCTGGGCCTCAGGTCCACCTGCATTATAATAGTACAAAATGTTAGGCTGCATATATAGATAATTACAGTCTCTAATTTGACTCTGTCTGCAAGACTCCATCTATGAGACCAAGCTGCAAATTCTTTAATTAGACTCTATCTATGAGACCAAGCTGCAGATTCTTTAATTAGACTCTATCTATGAGACCAAGCTGCAGATTCTTTAATGAGACTCTATCAGACCATGAAACCAAGCTGCAGTTTCTTTAATGAGACTCCATCTATGAGATCAAGCTGTAGATTCTTTAATTAGACTCTATCTATGAGACCAAGCTGCAGATTCTTTAATGAGACTCTATCAGACCAAGCTGCAGATTCTTTAATTAGACTCTATGTATGAGACCAAGCTGCAGATTCTTTAATTAGACTCTGTCTGTGAGACCAAGCTGCAGATTCTTTAATGAGACTCTATGAGACCAAGCTGCAGATTCTTTAATTAGACTCTATCTGAGACCAAGCTGCAGATTCTTTAATGAGACTCTATCAGACCAAGCTGCAGATTCTTTAATTAGACTCTATCTATGAGACCAAGCTGCAGATTCTTTAATTAGACTCCATCTATGAGACCAAGCTGCAGATTCTTTAATTAGACTCTATCTATGAGACCAAGCTGCAGATTCTTTAATGAGACTCTATCAGACCAAGCTGCAGATTCTTTAATTAGACTATGTATGAGACCAAGCTGCAGATTCTTTAATGAGACTTTATGAGACCAAGCTGCAGATTCTTTAATTAGACTCTGTCTATGAGACCAAGCTGCAGATTCATTA
>NC_056735.1:1434223755-1434251255 GCF_019279795.1 Protopterus annectens | reverse complement strand
ATGGGAGATTCACTGTCCTAATCCTTCTTGAACAGTGCAATCTCTGGTGCACTTTCTCAACTATGGCATTTGTATTGGTGTTCTAAGACCAGTCCTCATAAATGGCACTCAAAGAAACGTTGTGTTTCTCACTCTTTCCACTGTTTCCCCATTGATGGTGAAAGCAGAATTTTCATTGTGATTTTTCCTGTAGTTCAAAATTATCTCTTTTGTCTTGTTCACATTTAGTGCTAAGTTGTTATTTCCACACCAGGTAATCAGTTGTTCCACCTCATCTCTATATGTTGTTTCATCATTATTACTGATGAAGCCCACCACTGTTGTGTCATCAGTAAACTTGAGGATGTGGTTTGTATTGTAACTAGCTGTACAATCATGTTAACAGGGTGAACAGCAAGGGACTTAGTATACATCCTTTTGGGACTCCAATGTTAAGAGTGATGCTATCCAAGGAGTTATTTCCTGCACACACTTTCTGAGGGCTGTCTGTGAGAAAGACAAGAATCCAATTACAAATAGAGTGTTGAAGCCTAGTTTGAGTAACTTCATTATCAGATGAAGAGGGAGGACCATGTTAAAAGCAGAGCTGAAGTCAATGAATGTACCCTCGCATAGGTGTTTTTATTCTCAAGGTGTTCCAGCATTAGAAGGAGTGCTAGAGAGAGGGCATCTGCCATAGAGAGGTTTGCTCTATGTCAGATGCCATCTCTCTAGCACTATACATATATATGTGTGTGTGTATATATATATATATATATATATATATATATATATATATATATATATATATATAAAATGCAGCTCCATTTCCATATCATCAGACTCTTCACCCCAGTACCATACCTAGCTCATCTGATGCCCTGGACATCTGGACATTTCCCTAGAATGGTACCACATCAACCAAAAGTATAGGAGCAAAACAAAGTCATTCAAGAACTGAGGACAAAAAAAAAGGTCTTCTGTACTTCTGCAATAGTAGCAACAAGCTTGCTGCAGCTATAGCAAACACCCTGCTATGATTATTAACACACACTGAACTTCACCACAAGCATGAATGCTGTATGAGCATTCCTTTATGCAGTCCCAGTACCCTCACGGCTTTGTAAATGAATGCTGGTACTGCAGTTACACCCCATCAGCACCTGCCAATCATGCTTCCTAACAGCTTATGCCCAGGACAGCTGTCCTTACACCCCATCCTAACTATGTGTCTTCTTCTCATATTGTTAACGTCTACTTTTCATTAGCATTGATGTTTAGCATGACCAGTTTACACACTACATCCCCTGCTATGACTCTTAAACCCTTCTTTACTGTGTACATTTTTCTTTCATTGCATCTGACGTCTGTCTCTATACTTGTTTAGAGGAACACCAACCCTTTTCATATTTATGACATAACCTTCTAGTGCTCATTTTCAGAAACATTTCAATACTGATAAGTAAACCTTTATAAGAAAGGATTGCCTTTACTGCATTTTTATCAGCACATTAAAAAAGGAAAAGTCTAGGCATAATTCAAGCACAACAAGAAAAGCAGATACGATCGAAGATCTTTAGAATGACTGCTATTTTCCCCATTTCCTTTCCTCTTCCACAGTACTACTGGACAACAGGTTTCAGAGTTATCTTTCTGCCTGAGAATAGAAAATTAGAGACAGGCACAGACACACGCACACACACACACAAACACACGTGCCCACACACACACACACACACACACACACACACACACACACACACACACACACACACACACACACACACACACACCGCAACACACACACACACACACACACAAACACACGTGCCCACACACACACACACACACACACACACACAAGCAACGCACATGCAACGCACACGCAACGCACACGCACACACAAACACACACGTGCACACACACACACACACACACACGCAACGCACATGCACACACAACACACACACGCAACGCACACGCAACGCACACACACAGACACACGCAAACACACGCACGCGCACACACACACACACACACACACAAAACGCACACGCAATGCACACAAACACACAAGTGCGTGCACCTACACACACACACGCAATGCACACACAACACACACACACTCACACACACATACACACACACACCCACACACACACACATGCACACACACACACACACACACACACACACACACACACACACACACACACACACACACACACATATATGCAGTCTCCATGTCATTTGGAAGTTCATTTCATGGACCAGCAGCTGTTAAAGAATGATATCCAAAGAGTCCCTGCTGGTGAGGTTTTAATTGCAGGTTTAATCTGATGCCAAAAAGGATAACACGTTAAGACAAATGACAGACTGATCAGATTAGAATGTGGTTGTAAATGCAAAGACACTTGGAATAGTGACTCTGAAGACTGTGTTCCCTTGCATGGATCTGGATTCTTACATGGTTACACTAGACATGGGTAATGGTTAGCTTCACATTCTAACATAACATACCTCAGATTTAAGACAGTTTGTTATCACTTAATATTTGCCATTTGGGTCATTGCTAGGCCCCAAAGTATATCTGAAATGTTTAGCTGCAATGCTTGCACATCTTTAGATGCAAAGCACTCTCATTTTTATTTGTCTGGATGACTGCTTGATAGTGGCAAAAATAAATTCACTTCTGACCTAATACAGACTGTTTGACTGATGCTGCTTCCACCATCAAATATTGGCTACAGATTGTTTGCATTTTACATGGAGGGGTCTCTTCAAGAGTTTGACACTTCAAGGAAGTTGGTCTCAACCACAGAAATAATTTCAAATTGTCGTGAAGAATATTAGAGATGTAAGTAAGACCCTAATATCCTTCTGAGACAAATTTCAACTAGGCCATCTTCAAGTTAACACAGCTAATACTATAATGATATTTTATAAATCAAGAAAGGAGAAATTAAATCTTTTCACCCTTGTAAACAGGCATATCGAATGTGGGAATGGATTTGCTTTCAGTGCTAATGCCTAGGTAGTGTAGTACACATATCTTCCGAATGAACATGAGAAGGAACCTACAAGTATACATCCACAATGCCTGGGTGTGTAGTAATCATTCTGACAGAAATCCAGGTGGTGCCATGGCTCGGGACAACATTCTTTAGCTGCATCCAGCTCATATTACAGGCCTAGAAATTCAAATGGCACAGGCACATGCACTTGAACCCCTTCTCAATTAACTTTTTTCCTGTGGACACAGCCTCTCCCTATTTTCACCCACATACAACTCCTAAGTTCTGCTTATTACCTCCATCCTACTATTCTTCTAACATACATAACTCCACAATTACTGCTGGACTGCTTTTCTACCCTCATTTTATTATCTGCAATTCAAATATATGTAAACATTGATATTCTTATATCTGGAAATGATTCATTAAGGGAATACCCTGTCTGTTAGAATTATTTCCTTACCTGGTTATTTGCTTACTGTCATTACAACCAATCTGTAACCAAAAGCATCTCTTCATATGTACTTAATTATACCCTCAACATGGACTATATCTTTACCTGATAGGCATCGCTAATATTCTTTCTGCATGCTTATCATTTTTTAATGCAGAAATCCTACCTCTGTAAATGTTTTATTAAGGCTTACTCTGCTTACAGAATGTTTATCTGCTATTGTACTCTCAGCATGTGTTATATGTCTGCTTGATACGCATGTTTATTATTGTTAATGGATTTCTTCTCCCGAGGTCTCCGCTAAAAATGGGCTCTTCTTGGCCCAGTGGACTTCTCTAGTCCTCAGACTGAAATAAATAAATAAATAAATAAATAAAATAAAATCAAATAAATATAGGCACTTTAATTATCAAAGCAAAACTGGACCAAAACATTTTTCATCAATTCAACAATATCAAAACAAAAAGATAAAATAATGATTTCTGAAAAAAAAAAATATATATATATATATATATATATATACATACACACACACACACACATATATATATATATATATATATATATATACATACACACACACACACACACACACATATATATATATATATATATATATATATATATATATATATATATATATATATAATTATAATTATTTAAAAAAGGTAAATATGTAGTGCAATGAAAACTTATATGTGAGATTTTTTTCTTGGCCTATGTCTGGGAAGCGCAGATACTTTTCACTGTTCCTGCCTAATTAAATGACTTCTTCAAAGTCACACAGTTTGCAAATAGAAGCTGCTGGAATCGAACCCTAACTAATATATCCAAATGTTGTAATTTAATATTGTAGTGACCCTTCTTGAAGACAATAGTACGATGCTGCACAAGAATGTTTTAGTCTAGCAGTTAGTGCAGAAGATCAAACTATGAATTGTTAATGTGCTTATTTCTCTATTCTTGAGTTTGGCCCCTCTGCCTCCATTTGCCTACTCTTTCACTCTAAGCAAGTTACTTAATCCTACAGTGCTCTATGAAAGTCAGAAAATTAAGATATGCTTCTCACTGGTCTCTTGAAATGAATGCCTTGTAACTACCCATGAACATATAAAGCTGTTCTTTGAAAAGTGGTGAGCATGACAGTAAACCAGCTCCTTCTCCTTCCTTATAAACTGGAAAAATAATTTATTATTCTTAAGGTACGTCTGCACATCTGTTAATGATTTTGACTGAAATTTCATTGTATAATACTTTAAGAAATAGTCCACTAAAGTCTGATGTTTTAGTGAGTACTATTAAGGGGATTAAAGAAATGAAGAGCCCTCCAGGCAATTCGGACTGTATGTGAGACCCTCTTGCAGCTAGCAACATTAAAAGGAATGCATGTATAAGACCAGTAGGTTCATGTGGCTTGAGGTACAGTTGGTAAAATTTCTGTCTGGAAATTAAGATCGGATAGGCAAAACCCATATGTTGTGATTTTTTTTCCTATTACATTGACCACTTGTCAAAGATCTACTGTTAAAGTAAATGTACTTATTTTCCCCCTCAGACCATTTGTCAAAGATGTACTCTTGAGGTAAGTATATTTAAACTCAACTGTACCATCTTTGTACTAGCGGTGGCTCTGTGTCTCCATTTTGAATGCACAGGTAGAAACACCAGAGTACTGGCCAAAATGCTGACATTACTAAGTCTTTGCAAGCAAAGATCTATTTAATATGTGTCTTCAAAATTTAGGTCTGACCTTATTTAAAAATGTTGCTTTCTTGCATTTCAATGTCTTAGAAAATCTACAGTCCTGGAAAAATGTAGTATGTATAACTTGCTGTAGTTAACAAAGCAAACAAGGCTCTGACCCTTTAGCTATAATGGACAAATTTGTAGTCTCATTAACTATAGCTTTTAAAATTTGAATGATGTGTTATAATTAATATGTGTGCATTGCCTGGTCTGGTATCAGATCCTTGCTTAGTAGCAATAATCTTAATGATAATACAGGCAGTAGAAAATGTGATAACTGTAGTACTTGAAAGGTGATTTTGTGTATTTTTTTATATCTACTAACCAGATTAATGCATAGTTAAGACTGCCTTGCAAAGCTACATTTGTGCACAGTCATTTAATTATAATTGAACTGTTTAGGTGGTGATATAATGTTTCATAGTTCATTGTATTTTCTGCTTCTCTATAAGCCATAAATGATGACAATGTTTTCCTCAAGCAATTTAAGTTTTTTGAGGAAATCTCAGAGGGTCATTTCAAGCTTTTGCTTTGGCATGCACAATAAATCATCATATTTCTTAGGTACATCTTCAGCTGCGTGTAAATCTGTAAGAGACATAAATCTCAGCAGCAGTACATTTAGGGACCTCTTATGGAATAGACAGCATGTCACATTTTTTATATTAACTCTTAAATGCTCTTTTACATACAGAGTAATCTCCAAGTAACAGCGTGATTTAATGGCTAAGATTATGTATAAAAACTGCAGTTATGTGCAAGTAATCCTAATGAAGAAAATGTGCTTTATATCCAGTGATGATATTTGCAAATATGCCACTTAAATCATAATGTAAAGTCACCCAAACCTTTGTTACTGGTGCCCACACAAGGAAGCTTACTTTATGTACTGAGAGGTCGGTCATGCATACCACCTGCCATAAAATACCATTTCTTAGCTTAATATCCAAGTTCATCAGAAGAATCAATTGCTAAATATAAATGAGAATGCTGTGAAAGTTGTGTGCATCACATAACTGATGATGACCTTCCATATCATTGTTGCAGTATTCCTAATACAAGGGATCTCCTGCCAAAGATAGTCCATCATCCAGTCAGAAACCAAAGTCTTTGTATCTACAGGTGCTGAACATCACACATATACTCCCTGCATAAGGTGTAGGAAATAAAGGTGATGTGCTGATGCACACACTTCAGAACATCTTTGCTGCCAGTCCGAATGCCATCATTGAACATTGGTCTGAATACCTTTCTTCTGTGCTGGGTACTGGGGCTTTTTCAGATAAGTGCCCGTTGGGGTTCTTCCTTATATTTCACTTTTATTTTTAGTGTTGTTGGTTTCATGTCATCCAGAAAGGGAAAATATCAGTGTGGGAGGCAGATTCCCTATAAGGATCATCATGAACAATATCTGTTCTATTTTGGCTCTTCTCATGACCACGCACAGTGTTCGATCTGCCAAGCATTTGTCCCCAAGATGCTACACAGACTCCGCTCCTGTTTGTCTGTTTGCCTTGAAAACCAGTGTCTTAAGTTGTTGTCTCAAGGTGCTATTGTGGAGTCTTCCTGTCCTGAGGGTCAACCATTGGCTAAGAAAAAGGCCAAAAAATGGAAGAGTAACTAGCCTACTCCTCACAGATCCCTTCCCCCTTGAACTGTGGTACAGAGGAGGAGGATTCTGTCAGTCCAAATTCCCCTTTAGAGGAGCTCTACTTTGGGGACACTATTTCCCGTATGACAGTATTCTTTAAGTTGGATTGTTCTCAGGTTTCTGCTATCTAGAAGAAGTATTATGAGCTCCTCTCAATGGAGTCTCCAAAGCCTTCTACTGTTCCTCCATTTCTTGCTGCCCTCCTGAATACGTTTTCAGCAGCTTTTGTACCTTGTGATTCTCATCCTTTAGCTCCCAAGAAACCTGACAGATTTTTACAAGATGTCTGATTAATTTAAATCCCTGTATAAATGCCCTTCTGCTGATCCTTCTGCAATGTCTATCTCCTCTAACACACCTTCCAAACTGTTGCCCTCTACTAAACTGTTTCCTTCAGATGAGGATAGTTCAGCCATGGAAAGGCTGGGCAAAAAATGTATACTTCTACCACCCTGTCTTTTAGGACTATTAATTACCAGACTCATATGGCCAGTGTTTCAGCCCTCCTTTCTCAGGTTTCTCAGGTGATTGCTGACCTTCCTGGTTCTGAGGGGAAGGTTTTGGCCCTTTCCTTGTTGGGTTCTACTTCCCAAGTTTCCCACCACTCTGTTAAGTGCAGTTATGTTGTAGCTGATTCAACTTCCACTGCTGCTGCATTTGGTTTTGTTATGAGGCATTACTCCTGGCCTCATCTTCAGGCTTTACCTGATGACATTAAGGCCATATTATCGGATGCTTCTTTGGATAATGAAAATCTTTTTGGTACTCCTGCTGCTGCACTTTTTAAATCTCTCCAGGATAAGGGCAAAGCCTTGCAGGACATGAAACATTTCCATTTCTCATATTCTAAAGTGTCAGAGGAATTACCCTTCCAAATCTGCTTTTGTTTTCAGATAGTTTTGCCCTCCTGCCAAGGGTGAAAAGAGTTCTAGATATGTACTTCTTGCTAAATCTACACAGGCCCCTATTTCTTAGGACAAGCCAGGTTCCATTTGACAATTTGCTTCCCTTTTCCCTCAACCAGGTTCGCTTGTCCCTTCATTTTTCTCTGTCCCTTTCAAATTGCTTAAGGATCACAGGAGATTCTTGGTATCTGCCCATCATCAGTCAGGGGTATTTAATGATTAGGATATTCTTCCTGCCTTTCTGGGCATTCCTCAACCTCCTCAAGAACATCTTCCTGTCTTTCAATTGGTGCTTCATTCTCTTTTGCCCCAGGGCATCCTTCAGGCTGTAGCCCCTGCCCAGGAAGGAAAGGATATTTATTCCAGCATGTTTTTGGCCCCAGGAAGTATGGCACCTGGAGACCAATTCTGGACTTTTCTCAGCTCACTACCGTTCACAAGGTCCCCTCCTTTCAGATGTTGTCTCTTCAAATTTTATTTCCTCCTTCTATCCCAGGCCTTTCTGGTCTCTCTGGATCTCAAAGACTGATGATGGGCAACCAGTGTTCCACACCAGAGGTCAATTCCTCATTGGTCAGATCTGACCACAAGCTAATCACCCTAGACATCCACATCCCACCCCACCCCCCATTAGGGAAACCACTGTAAAAAATTTCTCCAAAGCCAACTTCACACTTCTTAAGACAGAAGTGGCAAACTTCACGACACCCATGCTGATTGACAATAGAGGTATGACTGCTGAATCCTATACAAATGCACTTTATAAGCACTTACACGAGTGCATGGATCGTCAAGTCCCTAACAGAACCAAGATGCTATCCTCCAAAAAAAGGAAGCCAATCTGGTGGTCCCCTAACATAAACAAACTTTAAAACAGAAGAAAGAAACTGTTGCAAAAAAGAGTAAAATCCCATGGTTGAAGGAACCGTGGTCAGCCTCAGTAAGAAGCTGAGATCCCTCATAAAATCCTCCAGAGCTAGTTACGAAAACAAAATCGCCACTGATTCTAAAGACAACCACAAAGCATTCTATGGCTATGTCAAGAATCTCAATGGCAACACTCAGATCTACTCTGAGTTACAGCACAATGGCACTAAATATACAGAACCAACTGATATTGCCAATATCCAGGCAGATAGGTTCAATGCTAACTTTACCCCTCTCTCACCCCCTAAAGGGCCCATCTCTATACCGGAAGAATGCAAAGTTCCTATAATCATGGCTGTACAGGTAAAAAAACACTCTCCAAAGCCAAGAACACAGCATCCATGGGACCTGACAATATCCTAGGCTGCGTTCTACATGAATGACAGAACGAACTGGCACCCCACCTAAGTACCATGTTCAATCATAGCCTCACCTCAGGCTTTGTGCCCACTAAATGGCACACAGCAATGGTTATCCCACTCCACAAAGGGGGAGCCAACACGGACCCCGGGAACTACTGCCCCATTAGCCTGACTAGCCTGGTCTGCAAGGCTATGGAACATATCATGGAACTTATAAACAATGAAATTGGTAATCTCCAAACTCTGGACCCTACCCAGTTTGGGTTTGTAAAAGGCAGACCATTCTCCTAAATCTGAGAGACTTCTTTGAAGAGGTCACCAAAGCCTTAGATGAGGGTAAGGTGGTCCACACAGCCTATCTAGATCTCGGCAGGGCTTTCAACACCATCCCCCACTCTGGAATTATAGATAAACTAACTAATCAAGGAATAAATCCCTATGTCACAAGATGGGTTGCCAAATGGCTCACTGACAGAACCCACACTGTGAAAGTAGCAGACTCTAAATCTAGCTTCAGACCAGTGACAAGTGAAGTACCACAGGGTTCAGTCCTAGGTCCTCTCCTGTTTGATATCTACTTTTCTGAAGTACAGGCTAAAACAGAAGGTCTTTGACTAACAAAGTTCGCAGATGACTGCAAACTAGGAGCCATAATCAAAACTCCTAATGATGTGGACATCCTACAAAAGGGCCTCACTGAGACAGATGCCTGGTGTCAAAGCCATGGCCTCAAGCTCAATGCCAAAAAGTGCATTGTAATCTCTTTTGGTAAAAACTTTGTACCCATGAATTATCACATTGGCGGTAGTCTACTTAACACTGAGTGTGATAAGAGACCTTGGGCCACAGGTGGACAGTAGTCTCTCCTTTGATAATCACATCTCCACAGTAGTCAGGAAATCCTTCTACGTGGCACACCTCATCACAAAAGGTTTCTCATCCAGGAAAAAAGAGGTCATTGTTCCCCTCTACTTATCACTCATTAGACCCATTATAGAGTACAACGCTCCTTTTGGTATGTACCCCACAAGACATCTACAACAAATGGAAAGGCTGCAGAAATACCTCACAAAAAGGATTACTGGCCTCAAACACATGCCCTACGCAGACCGTCTAAAAAACTCCAGCTTTACTCTGTCACATATCGCCTACTTAGAGGCGATCTCTGCCTAACATACAAAGCTATGTCAAACCCAGAGCTGTTGGACATGTTCCACTTAAAGAAATCCCAATCTCTTCGAGCTACATGCTCTAGGACCTAAACCTTCTCACCACAATAAACAGAATATGCTGGAGGGATAGATTCCTGTCCCAGAGACTTCCCATACTCTAGAACAAACTACCTATCTATATCAAACAAAGCTCCTCATTAGCACACTTCAAGAAAACTCTTGATGATTGGATGGGAAATAGGAAATTCACCCCGGGGGTCACTTCTGTGGCTCTGCTTGAGAGGGCCATAGGAAAATAATTTTCTTGGGCGGCAAAAGCCAGAGTACCTTTTGGCTAGGCTTATATAGACCCTAGGGCCAATAGCCTAGTACCTACCTATGAACCTATGAAGATGACTACCTTCTTATCCCCATCCATCCTCTTTTAAGAAAATGTTTGCATTTCTCTGTTTATTCCTTGCAATTTCAGTTCTCTGTTTTTCCCTTTGGCCGCTCTACTGCCCAATGATATCACTAAATGCCTCACTTGCAGGATGAGAGGAATTCAGATCTTTAAATATAGGGATGATCTGCATGTTCAGGCCTCATTCCCACTGCTTCAGGATCTCCAGTTTACTATTTCCCTACTACAGAGTCTGTGATTCACCATAAACTTTCAAACACAAGTTTTCGCTCTTTCTCAGGATCATGTTTTCTTTGGTTGCAGAGTTCAGACCATCCCCATGCTGGCATCTCTGCCTGCCCCCAAGGCCCTGTCTCTGACTGCCCTTTTTCAGTCCCTTCTTCCTCTAGATTCACTCACAGCACAGCCAGGGACTTTCTCAACATACTCAGGTTTATGGTTTCCACAGTTCCCATGCTGCCTCTGGTCAGGCTCCATATGTGAAGGCATCAGTGGTACCTCACGTCAGTGTAGCTTCAACATTGTCACCTCCTGGACTTCTTAGTTTCTTTTCTTCTCTGTATCAAGCTTGAGATTCGCTTGTGGATTCATCAAATTTCTCTTAATCTGGGACTTCCTTTCTGGACTCCAGTCCCAACTCAAGAGCTGTTTACAGATGCCTTGGACAGGGTCTGGGTCTCTGGCCTCTTCATCAAAGCTCAGACCACATCAACATCAAGGAGATAAGGGCTGTGCTTCTAGCTTTTCAGGCTTTTCATTCCCTCTTTCATCCTGGGCCCCTCAAAGTTTTCACAGACAATGCTACAGTGATGTGTTATGTCAACAAGCAAGTGGGTATAAGGTCCTACCTTCTTTGTAAGCTAGATCTGCAGGTCTGGGATCTAGCTATCAAGTATCACGTGACTCTTCAGGCTGTTTATATTCCCTCAAAACATAATCTAGTGGCAGACTGTTTGATCAGGCCCAGCACACAACCTCGTGTATGGATATTTCACAAAGATATGTTACTGGACATTGTCCATCTGTAGGGTATTCCACAGGTAGATCTTTTTGCCCCCCGCCCCCCTCTGAGCAGGCAATTTCCTCCTGTCTATACCAGAGTCCCATATCCCCTGGCTTGGAAGATGGATGCTCTGTATTTTGCTTGAAAGGGAATGTTTCTGTATGCCTTCCCTCCTCTTCCTCTGCTTCCAAGAGTCTTGCACAAGATCAGGCAGGACTCTCCCAAAGTCTTGTTGGTCCCTCCTTCTTTCTCACTTGGCCAGGAGCAAATCACCAGAAGTTACCTCACCAGGCAGACCTTCTCACATAAGACAAGGGGTCTCTTATCCATCCTCATGTGTACACTCTTCAACTGATGCTGTGGGTGATAGGGTTCTGATCCCTTTTAGGCACCTTTTTTCTGAGGACATGCTTCATGTCCTGCAAGAGGCTAGGAAGCCCACTACCAGGAAATCATAGTTGACCAAATGGAAGAGATTTTCTGTCTGGTGCCTCTCATGTAATCAGGATCATCTATTTGTGGATGTTCCTGTGGTCCTCCCTTATTTGTGTGATTTGCTCCAGGCTAGATTGGCATATACTTCAGTTAAATTTGCATATCAGCAATTTCTGCCTGCCTGCCCTTGAGCCTCCCAGGAAGACTGTTTCACTTTCCTGGGACCTCAGTTTTGCTCTTGAAAAATTGACTCAGGCGCCTTTTGAGCCTACTGCTTCAGCTTCCTTACAACATTATACTTGGAAGACTGTTCTTTCTGCTCTTACATCAGCAAAGAGGGTTTTGAACTTCAGGCTGCCATGTCTGTTCCTTCTTTCTTATTTTTTCACAGGTACAGGGTGTCTCTTCATACTAATCCTTCTTTTATGCTTAAGGTGGCCAATATGTTATCCCTTAATCAATCTATTCATTTGTCTTCCTTTATTTCTTCTCCAAAATCTGTCAGTGAGGAAGTTCTTCACACCTTGGCCTTGCACAGACAACTCAGATATTATTTGGATAAAAATAACGTTATTTGCAAATCTGAGCAACTTTTTGTTTCTTTTCATCCTAGGTCTTTGGGTTTAGCTGTTTCTAAGCAGACCATCTCTTCTTGGATATCTAAACAATTTCTTTGTGTTATCCTTTTCATGGCAAATATCTTTCCTCTGAAGTAGAGGCTCACTCTACAAGAGCTGTTGTTCCTCTGGTGCTTTTAACAAGGGTCTCTCTACACCTTCACTAAGGATTAAAAGTTGGATGTTATTTCCAGGGCTAGAGTTGGCTTTGCCAGGTCTATCTTACATGGGCTTCTTGAGAGTTCTTCAGTGCCTTCCTCTTCCAAGGTTTCCCGTTGAGCTTTTGTACTCTCCTTTATGTTAGGAATATTGCAACAGTGATATGGAAGGCCATAGTACAGATGTGTAAAATCTTAGCAGATGTCCTCTTCACTCTGCAGTGTTTGCCCCCTTCCTCCTGCCCCTTCTCCTCTAGCCTGTTCTCCTTGCCCTCCTGGCCAAGGAGTTCCAGTCTGTCTCTCCGTCTCTTTCTTTTCTCCTTCTGGATGCACATGATCCTCCAGGTCCCTAGGGAGATTCTTTTCCTCCTGAGGCTTTTCAATTCTAAGTGTGTGCATCCATACATCACGTTTATGCCCCATGCCTTGTGCAGGGAACATATGTGTGATGTACAGTGCCTGTAGATACTAAAGGCTTTAGTATATTGGCTGGATGTTGGGCTATCCTTGGCAGAAGATCCTTTACATTAGGAATATTGCAATAATGAAGAGAAGGACATCTACTGTCATGGTAAGATTTTGCACAACTGTAGTTTCTTTCATCTTTATTTATTTTATTTTATTTATTTATTTCAGTTTGATTACCGGGGAAGTCCACTGGGCCAAGAAGAACCCATTTTCAGTGGAGGCCCGGGGAGAAAAGCTCCAAAGGCAGTACAACCAATACAATGTTTAAGAAGAATACAAAAGATAATACAAACAGCAAGAAAACAAAGTAAGACACTGCAAATTCAAATTTACAATAGAAAGTACACACAGTAAGAACATTTTAAAATGCATATTTACAATAGAATGTAGACACAGTAAGAACATTGAAAATGCAAATTTACAATACACTGCAAGAATTCATAGGACACAGCAAAAGTTAAAAATTAGTCAAATTTTTTTTTTTTGCTAACTATTCAATATTGTCATCCATACAGTGAAGTTAGAGCCTGCTAAAAACATAGCTAGAGTTTGAGTGTATAAAGGTGCAGGAGTACAGGGGCTTAGTCTAGGGGAACCTTGGGATTAAGTAGGGTGAAAGCAAGAACATTTCCATTTTGAAGATAGGTGTAAGAAAAGTTGGGTTTTGAAGTAGTCTGAGTTTGGTATGGTTCTAAGAGAAGGAGGGAGAGAGTTCCATTTCCTACCTAGAGAGAAGGATAGAAGATGTTGACCAGCGGGATGTTTTGGTCTGGGGATGGAGATTAGATTTTGGTGTTCAGATCTTAGAGATCGGTTGGGAATGTAAGGGGGGAGGATGTTGGATAGAGCAGGGCATTTTTCTGGGTAGAATATTAATTTATGAGTGGTTGTTAGTTGGAGATAGTCGAGGTGGTTTGGGAGTTCTAGCCAGTTTAAAGATTGAAGGGAGAGGCAGTGGTGGGTTGAGTTTTTGGATTTGGTGGCGAATTTAGAGATTTTATTATAGCAAGCTTCAAGTTTAGAGGTGAGGGAGGCAGACAGATTAGTTAGGAGAGGGGCTTCATAAAGTAGAGAGGGTAGGAGGAAGCAGGTAGCTAAGGTTTGCCTGGAGGATTTGGAAAGAAATAGATTATTCCTGTAGAGCATGCCTAGTTTTTGGTGGGTTTTTTTTATATTTTGTTGAATGTGGAGGTCAAATTTAAGATGTTCGTCTATGGTTATGCCAAGGAGTTTAGCGTAGGGGACCACTTCAATAGGAGTGTTAGCTTGGCTGAGGATGTTGAAAGAGATTTTGTCCAAGGAAGAAGTCTTGGAAGAGAGGAAAATTAGTATTTTGGATTTATTGGAGTTGAGGGAGAGGTGGTTTTGGTGCATCCAGTTTTCTGTAGTGGAAAAAGCTGTTTGAGTTTTAGAGAGAAGTTCAGTAAAGCTGGGGGCGGCATAGACTAAGGTAGAGTCATCAGCGTACTGGAAGACTGTAGTGTCAGGGAGAGCAGTATGAAGGTTGTTTATGAAGATGTTGAAAAGTAAGGGACCGAGAATGGATCCCTGAGGAACGCCAGTAGGAGTAGGTAAGAAGGAGGAGGTAGAGTTCTTCCATCTGACAGCCTGGGATCTGTCAGAGAGGTAGCTGGAGAACCAGGCAAGAGTATTAGTGGAAAGATTAAGGTTGGAGAGGTCGCAGAGTAGATGTGAATGGGAGATGGTATCAAAGGCTTTAGAGAAGTCCAGCAGAACAGTGGATACTAGATGTCCGGAATCTCTGGCTTGATTAACTGTTTCTAAGAAGGAAAGTAGGGCAGTTATAGTGCTGTGGCCTGGACGGAAACCGTGTTGGGTGGGTGTAAGTAGCTGATTCTCTGTTAAGTAGGGTAAGAGTTGGCGGTGGACACATTTCTCAAGAATTTTGGATATAGGAGAGAGTAGGGCTATAGGGCAGAAGTTAGAAGTAGAGTTGTTTTTACCTCCTTTATGAAGTGGTAGAATGTAGGCAGAATGCCAGAGTTTGGGAACGTATGACTCTTTTAAGGATCTGTTAATCAGGATGCTAATTGGAAGAGCTATTCCTTCGGCTGTGTGTTTGAGGAAGGAGGGGGGAATGTTGTCGGGGGTGTTGGAATAAGGTTTTAGTTTGGTTAAGAGCTTTTTTATGAAAGTTGTGGAAACTGGTTTGAGTTGAAACATAGGGTGACAGTCCTTCGGAGAGTTTAGGAAGTTGGAAGGGTTGTTGTCAGGGAATGTTTTGGTTAGTTTGGCTATAGAGTCAGTAAAGAAAGTGTTGAAGAGTGAGCTTAGTTCATTGTCAGTTAAACTAGGGTCAGGGCAGGGGTTATTTTGTGACCCAGGATGGAGAAGAGAGTTAACAGATTTCCAGAAATGTTTGGGGTTGTTAAGATTAGTAGACTGAAGTTTGTTGTAGTAGTTTTTGTCTCTGATGATTAGTTTTTACTTGGTTGCGGAGTTGGGTATATTGGAGCAAGGCAGAAGGCTGTTTGCTTTTCTGATAAAGCTTCCAAGATTTGTCTCTGAGTTGCATGGTTTGTTTAGTCTCTTTGGTCAGCCAAGGAGCAGAATTGGCTTTGATTCGTTTATTTCTAAGGGGGGCTAGAGAGTTGAGAGTATTTAAGAAGATGGAGTTAAAATGTTCTACGGCATTGTCGAGGGACAGAGTTTGAAGGATTTGCCAGTTGATTTCTTTGAATATGTTGGAGAAGATTGTGGGGTTGAAGTTGCTAAGGTTACGAGTTTGGATATAATGATGTAGGAATTGAGAGGGGTTAGCTGAGCGATGAATGAAGGCAGGTAGATGGTCACTAAAGGAGTCAGGGATAGTTCCTGATAGAGAGATTTTGTTAGGATGGGAGACTAAAATCCAATCTATGATGGAGCCAGGGGGGTGTTTTTTGTTGGGCCTGGTTGTAGAATGGATTAATTGAGAGAAGTTGAAAAGGTTGATAGCTAGGGTGGGGGAAGGTGTGTTGATTTTGTTCCAATCAATGTTGACGTCTCCTAGAATAAATGTTTCATATTTTATTTCAGATGAGGCCCAGTGGAGAATATTCTCTAGGGTAGAGATGTTGTCGCCAGGGGAGATGTATAAAGAAATGATACAGATATTTTTATGTTTATTGAGTTGGAGTAGACAAGCAGTTATTTCAGTATTTTTGAATAGAGGGGTTGAGATTTGCAGGGGGATTATGGAGAGAAGGTTAGAGTAGATAATGGCAGAGCCTCCACCTTTTTTGTTTAGTCAGTCACTCCTGAGGATGTTGAAGCCAGGAGGAAGGATTTCTGAGTCAGAGATATGGGGTTTTAGCCAGGTCTCAGAGATGGCTAAGATGTCAGGTTGGTTGTGGTTAATCCAGGCGTGAACATGATGAAGTTTGTTGTTTAGGCTTTGGGCATTAATAGTGAAGACCTTAAGGGTGGTAGGAGAAGTCTTAGGAGTAGAAGGAGTGGGAGGGAGAGGTGTATTTGAAGTGTGGGAGGAGGGAGAAGGAGGGAAGGAGTTGTTTGTACTGAGGCAGGGGCCAGGATTAGGGTGGATGTCTCCAGATAAAGCTAGGAAATTATATGGGAAAACTTTAAGTCTTTTAAGTTTGGAGAGTAAGAAGTTGTTTGGGGTTGGTGGAAATGTAAGAGAGAGAATTTTTGTAGAGGAGGAGAGTATTTTGGGATGGAAGAGGTGTAGTAGGTTTATTGGGATAAGGCAGGGGGAAATGTAGTGGAAGTGAGTGAGTGAAGGAGGATGTGGGTGGAAGAAAGTGAGAGTGTGAAAAGTAGCCAGGTAAGGGTGAGTTATTGAGCAGTAAGAGGTAGCGTGATAGAGAGGAAGAAGACAAATGAGAAGAGAGAAGGGAAGTCTGAGGGAAATGAGAGTTTGGGAGAACATGATTGAATGGGTGGGGTAAGGGATGAAGAAAAGATGTAGTTGGAATAGTGTGAGTTAGGAGAGAAATGAAAGAAGAGTGGAAGGAAGATATCAAGTAGGAGAGGAGAGTGTAGGGTTAAGTGTAGTGAGAAGTGGGAGGGGTAAGAGAGGTTGGAGAAATGAAAGGAGGGTTTAGATTGGTTAATTAAAGTAGGAAGTCTTTCTTATTGTTGTTATATATATAGTTATATAGTCTTTCTTATTGTTGTTATATATATTTATTTACTACTTCATAATTTTCAGTACATTGTTTTATTGAAGTTTCGCATATGATGTTATGGTTGGATTTTTTTCTGTAAACCTTCATAAATGTGGTGTTTAAGGAGTTATAAATCATTCAGATTGTTTTTAAAATGAATGTTAGTCTTACATATGTGTGCTGCCTACGTTTCTGTTCATTTTCCAAACAAAAAAAAAACCTCTGTTCCACTACAGACTACCATGGCCAGCTAAAAGTCATTTAGTGGTGTACATATGGATTAGTGTACAAAACAGAGATGGATTTTTAAAGATCAGAAAAATGTAATTACTTCATATAAATGGATTCTATACTTCTGTAATTTGATTGTCTGTTGCAATGTAATATGCTTCTGTGAGAAAGGAGCCAGATAAATAATTTAAACTGAAAAGAAAAAAAATCTGTTGCTACAATGCAATGTCACTTAACAATTTTTTTTTTTTTTTGTAGTGGGATGTTGATGATCCTGTGACAGTCCCCTTAGCAACAATGTCAGTTGTCTTCACTTTCATTTTTGTTCTAGAGGTAAAGTATTTGCTTAAAATAGATGTGGCAACAATGTATATTATATTTTTATGAACTGGTTTAGTTAAGGCTGAAGTGCGGAAAATATTTCATTATACAGAAATGTATATTCACATTCAAAACCTATTCTTGCTACTCTGGTATTATAACACTGATTCCTACAATTAATACGCAGAGCTTACATTACTAGCAAGAGCTAGAACTCCTCAGCAGACTGTAAGCTCTCAGCACTTATAGGTTAATAGATTTATAGGTGTATACTAGGCATACCTCTCAACTGTACAGATTTTTGCAGAATGTCCAGATTTTTGCTTCTTTTTTCATAGAACTGTGATTTTCTGGCAAATTAGTGGCAAATCATTAAAGATTGAAGTTAGAAAATAATGACAGACATTTGAGTTTCAGACTTCATACCCTTTAGAAAATTCTTGCTAATGTAAAACTTGTTATTCCATCAACGTTCTAAGTTTGTAAGAACAATATTTAAAATTTGTTCCTTTTTTGGGCCTTTGTCTCACTTTTATTTATGACTTTGTCCAGATTTCTTGCTCTAAAGAGGTTGAGAGGTATGATACTAGGTTAATGACCACTAAGGGCCTTTATAGGCCTAGCAGTGCAATCCAAATCTCTCCCACAAGTTATATGTTTTAGATGTTTATATAGGAGTGATTATTTATGACTAGATTTACTGACTGCCTCTGTCCATCACAGACATGGGCGCCAGATCAAGCGTGAGTTATGCTTAAAAAGGGCTAGGGAAGGACTTTATTTCACATGAATGAGGAGACTGTTCCAGAAAAAGGGAATTTTCTGAGATACATATGTAGATGCTAAAGAGGAGCAAGCTCAGCACAGAGCCTTGAGGGACTCCACTGTTGATTGATGTCTTTCAGGAGGTAGCATCACCGATCCTGACTTCCTGGGTCCTATCTGTGAGCCAACTGGCTATCTAGCATGTTATATAGGGGGCTATGCCTAATTCTATAAGTTTGTTAAAAATGCCAGACTTGGGTATTGTATCAAATGCCTTAGCAGGTCAAGGTAGCAGTATGCACTGTTTTACCCTCATCCATTGCCTTGGTGACAGTCTGAAAAATGTCCGTCAGATTCAACAGGCATGACCTTCCTTTGAAAAGGCCAAACTGGGATGGATCCAATGTCTGAAGGTCTCCTATGTCTTTGTTAATCATTTCCATGATAATTATTTCCATGGCTTTTGCATATAAGTCAGACTAATAAGTCTATAGTTTCTGGAATCTGTTGTTGATCTGCCATTTTGAAGAGGGATGACTGTTGCAGCTGTCCATTATCTTGGCATTAAGCCTGTTTTAAGACTATAGCTAAATAGTAACTCCAGTGGCCCTGATAGGTCATGTTTCAGACTATTCAGGACTCATCTTGGGATATTATCAGGGCCTTTTAAAACTATGTTCTTGACCTTAGTGAGCACAGAC
Source organism: Protopterus annectens (assembly GCF_019279795.1). Taxonomy (NCBI): domain Eukaryota; kingdom Metazoa; phylum Chordata; order Ceratodontiformes; family Protopteridae; genus Protopterus; species Protopterus annectens. Next base: position 1,434,231,813 of record NC_056735.1, on the reverse strand, counting down.
AGGACATGCTCTGTATTTATAGTTGGAGGAGTTATGTTTGAAGGTATTTCTTGGGAGATAGCTTGGGGTGAGTGGGGGATAAAAGTGGAACTAAATTTGTCAGCCAATAGTCGCTATATCACCCAGCTCAGCAAATCTGGAACTATTAACCACCAGTTCAACACAGTGCTATGTGCTGCCTTTGGGATTTCTGACACAGCTGAAGAAGGACTTATGGTTGTCTTTTTGCCTGAAAGGCTATCTTGACCTCAAAATTGGATTTATTGTTCTTAAGCAGCCCTGTTAGCTGCCTGTTTATTTTGAAGAGAGAGTTCTTATCTTTCTGGGAGTTACACTTCCTGATTTTAGCCATGACTTTTTTTCCTTTTGTTGTATAACCCTGTTTAATCTGGGATGCCACCAGGGTGGTTTGTTTTTGGAGTTAGTTTTGGGCTTACGTCTGGTAGGTACAACAGTCTGTATGCAGCCATGGACATGGTTGTACAAAGTTTCTATGAACAATTCTGCATAGGCTGCTGTGTTTTCTGCATTTAGAACATTGAATTTTGACAAACTATTGCTTAATAAAAGGTAGTTTGCCTTGGAATAGTTTCTAATGTTTACTGGGTTTTCTGGGATTACCAAGATGATTTTGATTTAAAAGGAAGGAGCTTTATGGTCAGACTTTACTAGGGAGGGTATATCTTTGGGAGTGGTCCAGCATTCTTCCATATTTGTGAGTATGGGTCCAGTATGTTGAAACCTCTAGTGGGTGTATGGACTAACTTGCTAAGAGTGTTTGTATTTACAAAGTCAAGGAATCTCTTAGTGCAGATTTGGGACCATGTAGGATACCCAGTCTGCAAAAGGAAAATTAAATTCCCCCACAAGTAAGGTGTTAGGTTGGATGTGAGTGTCTCTAATAGGTTTAAGTATGTCCTATGAGTTTCTTGGGACATAGAGGGTGACCTATAACTTGCTAGGATATGGTAGAAGATTTTAATTATGGTGACCAGCACAAGGAGAAACTCTAGCTCATCACCCCTTTTAACCAACCTAGAGGTATGGTTGTCATTAATGTATATCGACACCTCTATCTTTAGTCTCTGTTTGTCCAGCTACTGGTCTAAAAGTGTGGAAGGCACTGAAACCTTGCACTGCCAGGGTACTCTCTGAAGCTTTAAACCTTGTCTCAGTAACTGCACAGATGTCTATATTCCCTAGTCTAGGGTGAGGAGGGCTTGGAGGTACTTTAGCTTTTTTGTTTAAGCTTCTGGCATTCAGCAGTAACACTCCAAAACAAGCCAGAGACTGTAGATGAGGTCAATGGTAAAAACAACCAATCAAGCAAAACAATGAAAACTGAACCTCAATGCCAGAAAATATTTTATTTTTATTATTAATTGTCCAGAAAGCTTTGCATGTATATGACTCTTACTGTGGTTATAGTAAAGATATTTTCTGGATTTGAGGTCCAGTTTTCTTTGTTTCATTGAGCAGTAACACAGTGAGGTACAGTTGAGTTGACTTTGCTATGTCAGTATGTTTGCAATTTAGAATTGCCTAAGAAAGGCTCTGTTAGAAAGGATGAAGTCTTAGTCAGTATATGCCTAGAGGGACAAGTGCAGACCATCCCTGGCAAAGTAACATAGTTGTTAATCATGTCTTCCCATGCTGACAAATATTGGATCCCCTCAGAAAAACACCAGAAACTCAGCCAATTTTTAGAATAACTCATCCTTTGTTGGTATTGTGGCATCATTCTTGGTGAAGGTAATATGCTGCTCAACGTCAGGCTACCAGCCTGAGACAAATACAGAGATCAATAATTTCTCTCTTAATATAGTCAAGGGAGGTATGTCTCAGGTTATTTACACCTACATGGAGTATGATGGCATCATACTGGTACCTGTGGTGTAGCGACTTGAGTTTATGCATAATTTAACAGATCCTGGCTCCAGGTAGGCAATAAATAGTGATCTTCTCCTTCATCCTGGTTAGAGTGGCATCAGTATCTCTTACAATGTAGTCCCCTGTAACTGCAGTCTTGCGCAGTGTGCTTGCTTGCACTATGAGCTTTGTATTTGGGGCTCCACTGATTGAGGCTGTATGGGTGTTGTTAGTTGTTGCTTTTGTATCCACAAAATGTTACTGAAAGTGTAAGTGAGTCAGTCAGTTAAACCCTGAGTTACATATAAATTGCTTCACAAGACTGCATGTAAAGATATGCATTATAGTCAATACAGTCTCATAAACTGTAAATGTGGCTCATAAAGCTTACTGGGCATGCTATAGTGCTTGTCATGAAATTCATTTGCTTAACCTTATAAACAAACTATCTCATTGTATCACACACCAAACATCCTCCATCTCTATACTGATAACTATGTGTACCGATAGTTGTTTATTTATTGTATTGCCTGAGATAGTGGATTTGTCCATTATAGAACCATTTCAGTTACAGTCTGGGAGTAAGGCATTTGTTACAATACCAGATTGATGTACATTTTCCAGATGACAAGATAGAATTTATATAACTATGTATCTCCCTCCCTCTTTATATATATATATATATATATATATAGAGAGAGAGAGAGACAGACAGACAGAGAGAAATAATAAAAGGGACTGAGAGAAAAGTTATTGAGGACTCATCAGTACATAGCAGACATGATCATATTGTAATATTCTTGCCTGTTGCTTAGGCATTCTTATGCTGAAGACACCTTGTGTGCTGGTGATTTATTGTTCTACGGTATTCAGGCCTGCTGTTTAGTTGATCCTCATTTTTTCATTGAGCTATACTGTAGTGATCTGTACTGTATTGAACTATATAGATCAGTACTGTATTGTACATTATCATGTTGTACCATATTGTCCTATATTGCATAGAGTTGCACTGTTTTGCATCATTGCTTGCTATTCTGTTGATCCTTATGTTACTTTGTGTTGTACTGCATTGAACTGCACTGTTGTACTCTATTGTGCCACATTAGAGTAGCACTGTATCATTATGTCATCATATTATTCTGTATTGTGCTATATTGTACAGAGCTGCATTGTTTTTCATTGTTCTGTAACTGCTTACACTGTTCCCTTATATATCATACAGCTGTTGCATTATGGCATGTTATTCTGTGCTGCACTGTTTTTGCACTTTTTGCACTGCTTTACTGTCCTTTTATGTATCTTACAGGACCACCCGCTCTTCTACAGAGACTATGATTCATTAAATGTCATAACATTACACAGCATATTTCTACTGGCATGTACATAGCATATTCATCCTGGCATCTCTACAGCAGCCATGTGTCCTCAGCCTGTCTCTGTTTCACCTGTTTCCAGCCTTCTAGCACTAGATATCCTACTGACAACTATTTGTCACAGAATAAGTCCTCAAATGAGAAATTCAAATGATTATTACATCTAGAGGGAAACCTCTCGTACAAACTGGGTATCAATACCCATAATACCACACTAGTACACTGCAAGGCAAACATAAAACCTTCCTATACTTCGGTGCTCCAAAAAGTATTTCCAAGCCCCCAAAGACCTCCTACACATGGCACCATAGACTTATGCACTGCAGGCAAACCTCAGCAACATGACAACTCTCATTCCAAATAACTTATTCCTCCACTACCATCACATACAAGGGTGGTCTGTTCAAACCCTGCAGTCTACAAGGGCCATCCACTCTGCATGACAAATTTACTTGTCATAGATGACTCCATAGTTCAGAACACTGATGCACCATTTGCAAAGCTGTGCAAAGACAGGCTGACTCTCAGCTACCTGTCAGATGTTAGAATTTATCATATCACTAAGACTCTCCATTCCTTTCAACTCAAGTAAGACTATGACAGGGTCATTGTTCGCATGGGTGTGAATAACTTGTGATCCAACCCCTTAGACTACATGAAGAAGGAAACGATGAAGCTAAGTATGTCTGTAATGCTGAAAAAAATCTAGTCTTGAATACTATCCTATCATCACCGGCAATGAAGCCACAATAGAAGCAAAAGATAGGCCACTTTAATAATTGTCTTGTTTATTCGTGTCATTTTGTGGGTGGCTAATGTGTGTCAGCCTGGAAGGAGAAGGAAGGCATTCCTGCCTATTTCACCAGGGATGGCCTGCACCTATCTTATCAGGGATTTTGCATACCAGTTAAGACTTTCTCTAGCCCAGTATTGACTTTTATATTCAATGTCAATCTTCTTAAGTTACTAACCAATTAAGCACAAATTCAAATCTGACAAATATCAGTGCAGTACTGCTTAGAGCTATGAACATAAATACGAAAATGCCCTCCCATGTGGCATTCCTAATTCTGGAAACATGGATATTGTCAACGATACTCAATTCAAAAACAGTGGCAGAAGCACTCCCTCCTTACCTATTCTTTTTGCCTACCACTAGTTTAGGCCTGCAAGTGCAGATAACAATGACGCTGGTGATGCTGTGTCTCCTTTATCTAAAACGTCTCTGGATTACTTAACCTGGACAATTACCTCAAACAATTTTATATCCTGTTATCAGTAAACAAGACCTAATATCACATCCTGGACAAATACAGAACCCCATCCAAGACCTCCACAAATCATAAAACATACTATAATAACGTGGAGTTATTAACCCAAACACCATCCTTCAGCACTTCCTTGAGTTTAACACTGTACATTTGCTGAATTAAATTATACTTTCCCTGACTTGGGACATTAATGTGCTCAATTTTGTCCTTACAAACACAGCTCCTACGTGCCCTTCACCCAGCATTGTACCTTCACTGAGTGAATCAAATCACCACAATCTTGTATTCATAGTCATAGGTTCATAGATAGATGATAGGCTATCAGCCCTAGAGCCTACACAATCCTAGCCAAAAAGGTACTGTGGCTTTTGCCACCCAAGAAAATTAATTTCTTGTGCCCCTGTCGAGCAGAGCCACAGAGGTGATCCCAGGGTGAATTTCCTATTTCCCATCCTATCATCAAAATTTTTCTTGAAGAGTGCTAATGAGGAGCTTTGTTTGATACAGACAGGTAATCCTAGATTACATGAGCAGCTCACCTCCCCATCTTTATAGACTTCTCTAAGGCCAATCTCTTCAAGCTCAATGATTATTTGAGATTTACCCTCCTTCTATAGTGCTATAGCAAATACCACTACATATGCCCATAGTGTATACTCCTATTGCAACACTTGAATAGAGGCTGTTCCTATGTACCATAAATCCACCAAGGGTCCTAATTTGTGAAAATATGTGATGTCAGGATCACAGTCTAAAGCTGAACTCCAAAAGTGTAACCTCTTTCACTTTGGGAAAGAAGAAGTCTCACACAATTACCTTGTAAAATGTATCTCCCTTAAAACAGACAAAGCAGTTTGAGACCTAGGCATATTAATGTATAATAACTCTCCTTTGATCACCATGTATCCTTGCTCTTACAGTGATGATTGGAATTTGCTAGCAAATTTGGAAAGCACAACAATGGCCATTACATTGGAAAAAGGTCTAGTTATATTCCAAAAAACAACAAAGCAAAAGAGTTCTTAAACTATCAGAAATTGCAGTTGTTCCCCATGCTAGCAAGATAATGCTCAAGATCTTGTAAGCTAGACTCCAGAAGTTTATGGAAGAAGAATTGCCAGATGTATATACTGGCTTTAGAAGGGGCAGGGTCAGTAGAGGTTACATTTCCAACAGCTTCTGGATAATGAGATAGCAAGGGAGGTATACAAATATTGAAAAGCTGTATTTTGGTGCAATCTCAAAGAAAAAAACATTATATCAACTAGCCTTATTAATTCTTTGGCGATAGATGGGGATTAATTTGAAGCAGTGGCAGGTTTTATTTTCCTGGGCACAAAGATCTCAGCAGGTTTGATTGCTCCCATGTTTTATGGAACAAAAGCAATACTAATGTTGTTAACATTTTAAAAGAGAAAAGCAACTGTTCTTGTGCCAGAAAAAAATCAAAGCTTTATAATGTGATGTTGAAGAAGACTTAAGAACTCTGTGGACTGCAAAAAGATCATATCAGGCAACATGTAAAGAAATAAATCTAGATTATTCATTGAAAGGCTCAGTAATAAAACTAAAGTTCAAATACTTTGGTGACATAATCCAATGACATTATACAGTAGAGAAGACACTGATACTAGGAAAGATCACATGGCAAAAAAAGAATGGGATGGAAGAGGCTAAAGTGGGTAGAGAGCTTTACTAATGTAAATAATTTGAATTTCAAAAATTTAAAGATGATGTTCTTGACAGGCAGGCATCTTGCACTAAAGTGCTCAAGGATAAGAAGAGCTGAATTTGACTTTATGACTAAATAATAAAAACATTGTCTTCGGTTGATAATTTTTGTCTGTTATAAGAATTTAACTCATCATTTACTGAATGTCTACATTGGTCAGTTTTAAACATAGTTTCATTGCATAGCAATCTCTGTATTACTGCAACAAAATGTCCTGAATCCCTAGGGTTGATTTGAAATACCCACTTTCATAAGCAAGTTGAAACCTTTTTAATTTTGTTACTTATCAACAGGATCATACCATAATTTACTCAAGATCTTATCATTTTGTTTGGATAAAATACATAGTTATGAAAATATTGAACTTGCATCTCAGAGTTAACACCTGCTCTGAGTAAGAATGCCTTTTTACTTTTATGTAGTCCTGATAATCAGTCTCTTCCATGTCCATGAAGACTTCCTAATAGTCAATCACTTTCAGTAAGCTGAGCTGAGAGAAGTCTAATGAAGTCACTCCATTTCCGTCCTTCCTGACAGATATAATGTTCAATGACTTCCCATCTGGTAAATCTTTTTAATGGTGTACCTGTATTTAGTTTTGACACTGCTCTCATGATGAATAATATAGCCTTAGCAGCAGCTGTGGTTTATAGGAATTAATAGACCATGGTCATCGTGGTGTGTAGGCAGGTGCAGTATACGTGCATTCCATTCAGCAAGTCTAACATTACACACCCCAGGATTGGTCCAAACAGCAGTAGCACAGAAATGCTTTGCTTTCTAGAAGGAAAATATGGCAATTTGACTTTGTGTGTGGAGCAAAAAGTAAAAAGTCAGGATTTTTTGGGATAAAAGGTGCACCAAAAACATGCTCACTACTCTTTCTGTAAAAAACTAAATGAGGCCCCAAAAAATCAGAGCAACAATCATTTTAAAGTAACAGTCCAACATCTTTTCTATTTAAGCTCTTTTGGATTCTTTTTTATAGGAAGATGTCCAGGTCTGCACAGCAATAATCCACAACAGTTTTTCCTTCAATGCAGTCCACTACCCAGAAACAATTTTACAGTCATGCAGTTTTTATCTGCAACCTCCATTTTTAAACATCAAAATCATGTTGTTAAGTTCTTTTTAGACAATACAGGTACACAATTCAGTTACACAATGACTTGAATCAAAAGCACTTTAAACATTTCATTTTTTTCACTATTTACTATTATTTACTCTGCTTACATCAGGTTTATATATCTCTCCATTCTGCTGAAAGCTATATCATTATATTACAACCAATACATATATGCCCCCCACACCCTTCCTAACTATATATACTAACTCCAGGATCATACTACAGTGGGGAAAAGGGCATAGTAGTGGCACCATGTAGACTACTGTAAGGTAAATGAAAGGTTTATGCCCTTTTCCCCACTGTAGTGCAATCCTAGAGTTAGTATATATAGTCAGGGTGAATGTGGGGGGAACAGCCCCCCACACTGAGGGTGTGGAGGGCGTAGCCCCCCACCTAGTCTGGTTTTATAAGGTCCAGTTTACAATTTAGTATGTTGAAATTCAGTATTATGCGTTTCAGTCTTATGGGTTTCAGTCAAGTGACTTTTCAGTCTTTTAAAAATTCAGTCTTATGGTCTCAGTTAAATGAGGTTTCTATCATGTGATAGGGATTCATATATATATATATATATATATATATATATATATATATATATATATATACATACATACATACATGGGTCTACTTTGGTATACTGACTTTACACTTATCCGAATTGGAGATTCCAAACATGACAACACCAAACTT